>NC_068983.1:112063133-112067355 GCF_001194135.2 Octopus bimaculoides
TCAACTTTCCTCTGTTGACTGTTTTGAAATGCAGGTTGTAAAGATAAAACCATGAACTCTCAGTTGCAATCAATAAATAATTGTGAGTTCAAACAGATGCAAGTGTAAAAATCTCATAATACCATTATTATCATTCATGTTAGAGTTCTTTTAATGGTTCATTCCATGGAACATAACATGAAGCCAATGGAATGAGTATTTCCATCATCCTCATCATTATCGTCACCACCACCATCACCATCACCAAAACCACCACCACCACCACCACCACCACCTCCAAAACCACCAGCACCAAAACCACCAGCACCAGCACCACTACTACCGCCACCACCACCACCGCCACCACCACTGCCGTCACCGTCATTGTCATTATCAATGTTTTTATGACCAATAGCATTTCATTCTCAATTTTCAGATATATATATATATAGCCTTAGCTAACTCTGTCAAGTCTATGGAACTTGTCTTTCCAAATGTTCTGATTTCAGAATTGTGACACCAGACATTTTGTAGATAGGCTGGTTTGCATTAAAATGTATAATGCATGGTGGTGCTTTGAATTGCTAGCCAGGAATATACGTGACACAAGAGAAAATGATGGCGTTAATATCTTTATTTTTCAAGAAATCCTCGACATTTATCAGGCTTATTCTGACCTCATAAGCAAGCTTAACCATCACTGTACTTGATAAAGTGGCTAAAGATAAATCATTATGAAATGTACAAACATTACTCTTTTACTCTTTCACTCTTTTACTTGTTTCAGACATTTGACTGTGGCCATGCTGGAGCGTTGCCTTTAGTCGAGAAAATCGACCCCAGGACTTATTCTTTGTAGCCTAGTACTTATTCTATTGGTCTCTTTTTGCCGAACCGCTAAGTTACAGGGACGTAAACACACCAGCATCAGTTGTCAAGTGATGGTGGGGGGGACAAACACAGACACACAAACACACATACATATATATATATATATATATATATATATATATATATATATATATATATACACACACACATATATATATATACATATATACGATGGCTTCTTTCAGTTTCCATCTACCAAATCCACTCACAAGGCTTTGGTTGACCCGAGACTACAGTAGAAGACACTTGCCCAAGGTGCCATGCAGTGGGACTGAACCCGGAACCATGTGGTTGGTAAGCAAGCTACTTACCACACTGCCACTCCTGCGCCATTGTTGAAGAAATTAAAGATGTTTAAGGAATTGACATAGTTAGTGACTGGAAATTATTAACTGGTCTCATAGCAGATGAAATATATCACTTTCTGGAGAAGGAGAATGTCTTACTAGAGGAGCAAAAGGGATGCAGAAAGATGTCAAGGAGGACACATGATCAACTGTATATGAATAGTAGGATGCTAAGTGATATGTAATTAAGAAAAAATAATTTAGCTGTTGGATAGATAGACTACAAGAAGTTTTGTGGTACTTGCTCTTGGAGTGGCTGAGGACACTCAGAGTCTACAAGAAGATAAACAATTTCTTGGAAAAAGCAATGAGTGTGTGAGATGTAGGACTAACATGTGCAAATGAATCATTAGGTAATGTGAAAATATATACTGAGATATTCCAAGTGGACTCACATTTATTCCTCTAAGATGTATACTGAGAAAACCTATGCCTGCCAATTAGTTTACCAAAAGCAAGGTGAAAATAAATTACCTGCTTTATATGGATGACGTTGAACTATATACAAAAAAATGAAAAAGATCTGTGTTCTCTAATTCAAACAGTAATAGTATTCAACAAGAATACTGGAATGCAGTGTGGGATAAATAAGTGTGCAGTGTTAATAATGAAGGGAGGTTGACTGATAAGCTCTCATCATCATCATCATCATCATCGTTTAACGTCCGCTTTCCATGCTAGCATGGGTTGGACGATTTGACTGAGGACTGGTGAAACCGGATGGCAACACCAGGCTCCAGTCTAATTTGGCAGAGTTTCTACAGCTGGATGCCCTTCCTAACACCAACCACTCAGAGAGTGTAGTGGGTGCTTTTACGTGTCACCCGCACGAAAATGGCCACGCTCGAAAAGCTCTGACGGTATAAAACTACCACAAGTTAATATTAATAGATTACTGAAGAATAATAAGAGATATGAGTTTGTAGGAGTGCTGCAAGATGATAAGTTAATTGGATGAGAAATTAAAACGAAAAACTTCAAAGACTGCAAGAGTAGAATTAAGAATGTGTGAAAAACAAAGTAAAACAGGAGGAATAAATAAGCGTTAAATAGAGGGTTGTTAGATAACTTTTTTTTCTGTTTATTCTAATTCTAATTTTTCACCAACAATTCTAACAAATCATTGAATAATATATTTTCCTTCATTGTTCCCATCTTCTTTCTAACATTCCACTAGCTTGTCAATACTTTGATAGTAGAAATTACTGGGTCATGACTCAAAGAATTCATTGAGTCACATTTGCAGTTTCATGTTATTGTTGGATGAAACATCTTCCAGACTGCTGGAAAGTGACCTGAAAAGGTATTAGTCTGATGGTTCTGGAATTGGACTGCTCTCTTTGTCATCCTATTCATTCTCCTCATTCATCTACCTCTCTAAATATCCCTTTTATTTTACCTTAATTGTATATGAATCCATAGTATTTTTTGCCCCTATTCTTCCTTCAGACAGCTACGCCTATCACATTGCATCTCCGTTTTGCTAACTTCCTTGAAATCTTAAGCACATCTCCCTGACATTCTTTTGACTCAACACATTCTCTGTTGAGATTTGCTTCAAGCTGAAACTTCCTCCCCCACTACCTCTAATTCTCTCTTATAGCCATTCTTACTATCACCATTTTTCAACCTTCACAACCTTGACTGATATCCACCAAATTCTCTCCTCATCTTTCACTCTCATGGCACAGACAACTAAATAGTATTTTGTAACAACCTTTCACCTTCTGGATTACTTTTATATTTCAAAGGATCCCCCTTTCTTTCCTGTGTAAAATCATGTTGTCAACAGTTGGTGTCGATCAACCTGAAAAGTATGTAATGAGTTTATCAATTGCTTTCTGGAACTGGGTAAGTTGATTACATTGACTCCAGCACTCAACTGCTACTTCTTTAATTGATCCTAAAAGGAAAAAAAGGTCAAGTCAACCTCAACAAAATTTGAACACAGAATGTAAAGCAGACAAAATACTGCTAAGCATTTTGCCCAGCCTGCTAACAATTCTATTACCTTTATGATACCGGTAATATTAAAATTAACACACACACACACACACACACACACACACACACAGAGTGAATATGGGTACTTTCATAATTATGGACTAATTCAATTACCAGATTGAAATACAGATACATACATGCATGCACACAAACCTACATACATATATGCATTCATACATACATGCATACACACACACACACACACAAACACATACATATAATATATACACATATATCTATATCTATGAATTTGTGTGTGCGTGTGTGTGTGTGTGTGTGTGCATGCAGGTAAGCTTGCTTATGATAATTTGACTGAGAGCAATATAGACCAAACAGAATGCTGAGAATATAATGAGTGTTGCCAGGTCAAGAAGTAGAACCTGCATCATGGTTTCAGAAGTGTCTATTATACAACTTGCTGGTGGTAAGAGACATACATCTATGAAGTGAGCAATTACCAAATAAAGTAATTGAGAATGGATAATTAACATACAGTTCAGCAGATCAACTAATTCATATATGTAACAAAAGTCTGCTTTAATATTCATTTGCCCAAAATAACTGTTGTTGAAACTCTGGCTTACGCACAGCCTCCTGCTTGGAATTCTAATCAGTTTCTAATCAGTATTTACTTGGCTTAAGGCATTATTATTATTATTATTATTATTATTGTTATTTTTTTTTTTTTTTTTTACATTTCACTAATTAGACAAGTATGCCAACCTGATTTGGTAAACTGATACATAGAAGTTGTTAATCCACAATATTATTTCTTGGTTTTTCTATTTCGAATTCAGATGTTTTTCTTCTTTTTAGAATATGATGCAGTTTAAAAAAAATTTTTGTTTGTTTTTGATTTTTTTTTTCTTTTCTTTTAATATGCTGTGAGTTTTGCTTCATAAATTAAAATATCTGTATAATTTCTTTTTCCTACTAATGTAAACCATGAGAAGACATCTTAAAAAATTATGAACATAATTTAGAAGGGTTATTTTGTTTTA
>NC_068983.1:112068198-112071796 GCF_001194135.2 Octopus bimaculoides
TATATATATATATATATATATATATATATATACTCTTTTACTCTTTTACTTGTTTCAGTCATTTGACTGCAACTATGCTAGATGCTAGAGCACTGCCTTTAGTCGAGCAAATCGAACCCGGGACTTATTCTTTATAAGCCTAGTACTTATTCTATCGGTCTCTTTTGCCAAATCGCTAATTGACGGGGACATAAACACACCAGCATCGGTTGTCAAGCAATGCTAGGGGGACAAACAGAGACACACAAACACACACACATACATATATATATACATATATACGACGGGCTTCTTTCAGTTTCCGTCTACCAAATCCACTCACAAGGCGTTGGTCGGCCCGAGGCTATAACAGAAGACACTTGCCCAAGGTGCCACACGGTGGAACTGAGCCCGGAACCATGTGGTTGGTAGGCAAGCTACTTACTACACAGCCACTCCTGCACCTATTATATATATATATTCCACATGTTGATATTACAGGTTCATATTAACGCAGTCACCCTTCTTGAATACATCAACTGATGAAATTTAAACTCAAAACCTCAACTCACTTTTACTCAGTTCTCATTTGTGCTCATCTTATTCTCTTCAGACTTAATGATTTTCCACATCCAATGCTTATGTCCACCTCACACCGTCTCACTTCTTGCACATACTTCATCTGGTTTCGCCTTCACATGAAAAAAGAAACAGCTTGTCAACAGGTGTAGGTATGGCTGTGTGGTAAGAAGCTTACTTCCCAACCACATGGCTCCAGGTTTTGTTCCACTGCATGGCACATTGGGCCAGCAGTGTCTCCTACTGTAGCCTCAAGCAGGCTAAAGCCTTGTGAATGGATTTGGTAGAAGGAAACTGAAAGAATCCCATCATATATATATATATATATCGATGTATGTATGTCTTTGTGTCTGTGTTCATCTCTCACCACTATTTGACAACTGGTGTTGCTTTGTTTATGTCTCTGTAATTTAACAGTTTGGCAAAAGAGATCAATAGAATAAGTACCAGGCTTAAAAAAATTCTTCAAACTGGTGTTCCAGCATGGAAGCCATTTAAAGACTGGAACAAGTAAAAGGATAAAGGGAAAAAAATTAAAGCAACATCTAAATGAATTACTTCTACAACAATTCTTTCGCTACAACCTTTTTTTAAACACTACTTAAATCATTTAATATAACAGACACTGTTAATTGCTATATATGTTGTAGTGTATAAGACAGAATGTGAACCTTATAAAAAGTTACTACCAAAACAGG
Organism: Octopus bimaculoides; assembly: GCF_001194135.2. NCBI lineage: Eukaryota > Metazoa > Mollusca > Cephalopoda > Octopoda > Octopodidae > Octopus > Octopus bimaculoides. The sequence goes on from NC_068983.1 coordinate 112,069,455, forward strand.
GATCATTTGAAAAAAGTATAAATCTCAATCACAACATTTGCTGGTTGAAATACTCAGAGCTCGTGTAATCTTACCACTTAATATTTCCAACTATAAAGAGCAGAAATATTTGGGAGTTAGATTAATAACAGTAAGGCTACATTAAATTGAATTAGAATACATTTTAAACCTGTTTAACACAATTTAAAGTTGACTTGCACTTGTTGCCATTTGCAGCTGCTGATGAACTGCATAGAATGACAAGACAAAAAATAAGAGTAAACAATTCAATGACAGTCTGATAAATAGTCTTGTAAAGGAAGTCAGAATTTGCAAATTAAAAAACAAAAAACAGTAAATTCATTTCAAGTGAAAGACAAAATTATACTTGACACAATGTGAGTTTCTCCAAAAATAACCAATGCCTTAAGTGATGTCACTACTTTTTACCTTATAGTTGCCATGTAAATTTGTAATGTATCATAGGAGGTAACTAATTGTGTTTTGCCACATCTTGAAATGAAATGCTTAAATTTTAAATAAACTAGACTGTGTTGCATAGCTGTGTGTCTAATAACATCATTTCACTGGTTAATGAAATGGTTTCAGAAGGATTGTTGGGGCACTAAACACTCTGGTAAATGTATCAGACACTGATACTTTTGTAACTGTTGGAATATTGGCATGCAGAAACTACTTTAATAATCTTCACTTTTATGTAGCTATAGGTTAAAATTGTAAGTTTACTCAAATGGTACTTATTTTATCGATCCTGAATGGATTTTAAAAACACATCAATCTAAAAAAAAAATTCTCATATACTGAACCAAACTAAAACTTGTAACCTCTCTTTTACTTGTTTCAGTCATTTGACTGTGGCCATGCTGGAGCACTGCCTTTAGTTGAGCAAATCGACCCCAGGACTTATTCTTTTGGAAGCCTAGTACTTATTCTATCGGTCTCTTTTGACGAACTGCTATGTTACGGGAATGTAAACACACCAGCATCAGTTGTCAAGATATGTATGTAAGTCACAGACACACATACATATATATATACATACATATGTACGACGGGCTTCTTTCAGTTTCTGTCTACCAAATCCACTCACAAAGCTTTGGTCGGCCTGAGGCTATAGTAGAAGACACTTACCCAAGGTGCCATGCAGTGGGAATGAACCTGGAACCATGTGGTTGGTAAGCAAGCTACTTACCACACAGCCATGCCTGCACCTATGTGAAATATTACCTATTGTGAAATATCACTAGTCAGTCTAATGTGGTAAGCTAGCAAAATCATTAGCAAGCCAGGCAAAATGCTTAGCAGCATTTCGTCTGTCTTTATATTCTGAGTTCAAATTTCGCCAAGGTCGACTTTGCCTTCCATCCTTTCAGGATCATTAAAATAAGTACCATTTGAGTAAACTTAGTCCCTCCCTGTAAACTGCTGACCTTGTACCATCCAAAGTTTGAAACCAATATTAATAGGTAGTGTGAAAGAGCAAATATAGCCCAACATGTGCAATTTAATTTCAAGCATTACTGATGAGCATTAATTTCTATACCTCACTTGTGGTGGGTAGATTGTCTTCCCTGTCAATTAAATAGAACATGTGCTTTCTGTGGCTAAGGAGTCTGTCTCTTATTTCTAGCAATGATGGTGGAGGCCCCTTCACTCTTGGTCACTCTTTAGTGATGGTGAATTATTTCCTTTCCAGTTTTAAATTGTATCAAGCCACCACCTTAATTATTTTATATATATATATGTGTGTGTGAGTATATATATATATATATATATATATTATATATAGATAGATAGATAGATAGATAGATAGATAGATAGACATATGGATGTACTTATATGTATAAAATATCTATGTATGCATATACATATATATCATCATCATCATCATCGTTTAACGTCCGCTTTCCATGCTAGCATGGGTTGGACGATTTGACTGAGGACTGGCAAGCCAGAAGGCTGCACCAGGCTCCAATCTGATCTGGCAGAGTTTCTACAGCTGGATGCCCTTCCTAGCGCCGACCACTCCAAGAGTGTAGTGGGTGCTTTTACGTGCCACCAGCATGAAGGCCAGTCACACGGTACTGGTAGTGGCTCAAAAAATGTGTTTTTTTATGTGCCACCTGCACGGGAGCCAGTCCAGCGGCACTGGCAAAGACCTCGCTCGAATGATTTTCTAAAGTGACACCAGCACAAGTGCTAGTGGCATGTGAACAAAACATTGGACTGACTCCTGTGCAGGTGGTATGTAAAAAAAAAAACACCATTTGAGCGTGGCCATTGCCAGTACCGCCAGACTGGCCCACATGCCAGTGGCATGTAAAAGCGCCTACTACACTCTC
>NC_068983.1:112071948-112078815 GCF_001194135.2 Octopus bimaculoides
TATATATATATATATATATATATATATATATGCATATATATACACAATAGATTTCTTTCAGTTTCCATCTACCAAATCAACTCACAAGCATTTGATTGGTTTGAAGCTATAATAGAAGACATTTGCCCAAGGTGCCAGACAGTAGGACTGAACTCAGAATCATGTGGCTGGGAAGCAAGCTTTTTATTACACAGCCATACCTGTACCTATAGAAAATGTTATGTAATTCTTTAACAAATTATGCTTTTATAGTATATAAAAGAATATAAATCATAGTATGTAAAAGATAACAAGGACAACCAGCCCTTCAACCCTTGCACTATTGAATAAAGAATTAGATTTTCCTTCCTGATGAATAAATACATTACACTGGATTCAACTTCGAACTTGCTGTCAACCATTTCAGCACTATGCTTCCTATCTTGATGTATATCCTAAACTCTACTCTTTCATATATTACACATATTACCATTGCTGTTGTAAATATTTAGCACATCCTCATCTCAGTTGTGCTGCTTGTTTGGATTCCCAAGACTCTCCATTGCCACTCCACTCAATATTCTTGAGAGGGGATAAAGTCTTCAGGCTTGAGTAAAAGTCAATCATTTATTAACTGATTATGCAACCATGGAGACCACTCCTATGGATGCATTGCAGTTACAGTCTTAATAGAGTTTGATAATCCTGACTGTTGATCTTGAAGGATTCTTCCACTCAATGACTCAGCTGAGCTCTTCCACTGCCTCTTCAAAATGTTCCATGCTGCAATCCCATGACTTCACCATTATCCCTGGCAGAGTGGTTGAACAGGTGCTATGCCTTGCCAAAGGGCAGCCCATAACTATGTGGAGAAAAATTAAAATATAATTTATTGAAGTGTGGCTACCTTGGGAAATTGTAGTAAAAATGTCTTGCATTAAATGCAATTCAGTTTGATAGCGTAGAGGTGCACTGTGATACCTTTTGGCATAGCTTGTTGATCAGAGCATTTCTAATATTTTGTATCCTTTGAGGAACCAACTAAAACTAATGGCTTTCAAATCTGAAATGTCTACATGACTAATTTTCGACTTGAGTTTCCAAAGCACTGAACTGGTAAATCTTCTACGTAAGATGTAAATATATTACTGATTGAATTTTCCTGTAGGAAGAGCTGAATATTGCATTGTAAGGCAATGAAATATTCATCAGCCCTGCATTTTCACTGATTCTGCTTATTACATTGTGAGTTATATCCACTGGTGATATTTACTTAATAAAAGATGGAGCAATAAGAAAATCTCTGTGTGATTGGTTAACATGCTAGAACTAGAAATTAAATCTCCATCATAGCATATCATACCCTACTATCTTAAAAGAAGGAAGGTTGCATTAGAAGTTTAATGTAATTATTGCTAAACATCTTTAATCATAAGTGTTATCAACCAGAGTGGCCTGGGGCTAAACAATAATAAAACTAAAGGCTAAAATAGTCAGTGGAGGTGTTTCTATGTTGTTACTCTACCTGCTAGAAATAGCTCCCAAATTTCCTTTTCTAGTGTGTAAAAGAAAGAATATATTCGATAATAAATTCTCAGAAACATGATATCGGAAAAAATAGCATGGTCCTGGCTGTAATGCCTTTGATCAGAGGCCATCTTGATAAAATTTGATATAGGACTAAACAACACCGACAAATTTGATAGGATGGATTTGGCTGTTCAGAAATAAATATTTTGGCTGGCAACATAGTTAGCTCCAGTGACACAACACAAAGTGCTAGCCCTCAACTGCTTGCTTGAAGACCCAATAACTTACCTACTTATGGCTAACTACAGGTAAATAACTGAATGTTAATTCATACTCCCGGACCAAAATTTCTTTAGATATTCCCAAATTTCATATCTTAAATTTGAATACTGTTATACTTCTGTTCATCAGGGGCCCCTCTAGAGATAAGTTAACTTTTTATCCAATGGTGTTGTGTAGGAATTATTTATAAAAAGTATCATTTACATGCATTTTCTCTGGATTTTGAAGCTCTTAATACAATTATCTTTTTTGTTTTCTTATCACATGGCTTCAAGTTCAGTTCCACTATGGGGTACCCAAACTGACTAAAGGCCTATAAATAAATTTAGTACTTAGAGACTAAATATGAAGCCAATGAATAGGGTTTTTCAGAAAAGATAATGGTTTAAATATGCATAATAAAGTTGACTTTTATTTATGCTGGATGGTATAATGCTTACTTTTTGTGTATAAACTTACTAAAACCACTAAATGGTTAACTAGTTTTTGAAGTCTGACATTCATGCTGGTAAACATGGTTTGGACTATATTTTACATTGCTTGAACTTTCTATTTATTGCAGTGGAATACGTATTTAATTTCTCCTTTGCAGTTAACAATTCATAAGTTCTGCTCATACTGACAATAATGGTAATGATAAATTATTACGTCAAAGGTTCCAACAAGAATAGGCGGAAAATAATTCTGTTTACATAATCAGTTTGATTGGTCACTTCTTCTATCGGTTGAGTAAAGTGTCATCCAAGCTGATTTTTATTGGTAATTAAACTTAATTTGCAATACCTGTGCATGATTATCTGTGCATATTTATCAGATTTGTTTTTGTTGATAATTCTTATCAACAACATTTCCTGTGATCGTGATTTGAGAAGACACAGCAGTATGCTAAAGAATGGACATAATCTCTTGTGGGCAAGAAATGTAAAATAAAGTTTATAATAAACAACACAAACACTTTGTAATTTAATAGCTTTCAATGTGATACCTGTTAAACAGAAATTATTTTTATTGAAAATTTAATAAAATCTAATCATAAGTAAGTGAAATTATACTAAATTGAAAACCTTTTTTTCCCAGACTATATTGGTAATTCTGAAAACTTTTAGGTGTGAATTTTACATGAGTAGAAGCTTTTTTAACAAATTTTATCCTGAAAAATCACCTGTGTAAATTACACCGGTGCACAAATTACATGGGTTTTTACAGTACTCCTTCAGGCACAGCTCTATTCATATCAACTAAATTCACAATATTAATTCAAATTTTTTTTCCATTCTAGTGGATGGAACTCATGGGAGAGGGAAACCCAGGAAGACATGGGATGAAATACTGAAGGACAACCTCAGGACACTGAACCTTTCAGAGGAAACAAAAAAAAAAAACATAATATATAGTGCCTTGCTATTTTCAGCAAGGCCTGTCATCTATAGCTGAAGATCACACTTCTGATGAAGACATTTGACCTGCAAGAGTCCTGTGCTGGTGCCACATGAAAAGGCACTTTTGCCAGTGCCATGTAATAGTGCGTGTACCAGTTCCCTGTTAAAAGCACCCAGCACACACTGTAAGATGGTTGGTCATTAGGGAAGACATCCAGCCATATAAGCCAAGCTGAATCAAACTGAAAGCTGGTGCAACTCTCCTGTTTGCCTGCTCTGGTTAAACCTTTCAACCCATGCCAGCATGGAAAACGAACATTAAAGCATGATGATGAGGATAATGATGATGATGATGATAATTTACTTTGTATTGTATGATATTCTGACTATCTTGTCTGGAGCACATTATGTATTACTGGATTAATTGGAGGCCTACAATATGTTTTTCATCAAAACAAGTAAATGATCTGATATTCTGATATTTTCTAATCTTATATCCAGCCTGTAAATATCTATATTTTATATTTTGAAATGTCATCTCAATATATTTCATAGATTATTTTTACTTTTTTATTTCTAATTATCAAAATTGAACTATAATTCACATGGATGCATCCAATTATTTTACTAGGAATTCTGTTGCTGTTAGTCAACAAGATTCACATTATAGCCATGTTTACTAGTAAAAGTTTGGAAAAAAGTTTACTTTGCTTAAGACTGATGAAATGTTATCGTGTTTGGAAATGGAAAATAAAGTTTGAAGAATGAAACCAACTTTAAGATGCAGGTTTCAATCTAACATAATAGAATAGCCAAAAAATAAGTTGTGATCCTTTCAGATAGTAATATCATTATTTTCAAGGTAGTGAGCTGGCAGAAACTTCAGCACGCCAGGTGAAATGCTTTGTGATATTTCATCTGTCTTTACGTCCAGAGTTCAAATTCTACTGAGGCCAACTTTGCCTTTCATCCTTTTGGGGTCGATGGATTAAACAACAGTTGCATACTGGGATGATCTAACTGACTGGCTTCCTCCCCCAAAATGTTGTGCCTTGTGCCTAGAGTAGAAAAGAATATTATTATTTTCAATTAAAGCTATGTTCATGTGTCTAACAAAGTCGTTATATTGGTTTGAAATTGTAGCACCAAATCAGCAATTTTAAGGGTGGGGTAAGACCAGCCAGTAGAATTTTATCAATGCCCAAAGTCTCTGCAAGTACCACTAATCTTATCCACCACTAATCGCTTAAAGAATGCTACCGTGGTGCATCCACCAACTCTGTTGCCTGACTGGTGAGTACCTGATGCATTTGTATGTGCGAGATGCCTTGTCTGATTATGTTAGATCCAAGACTGTGGCTCTTTTAAAGAGACAAGCTGTAGAAAAGCATGTCTCACACATAGCAACCACACCTGCTCACTGTCAAGGAAAGCTGGAAGTACTGCAGTTTCAGTGCATTCCTTTGCATCAATAGCCACAGTGAATGTTGACAGCAAACATTCTGTGGATGTTGGCAGCAAATGGAACATTTGACCAGTGGATCCTGTTCCATCCACAGAAAGCAGAAGAGCAAGCATTCTATTCTTATCAGCCATAAAGTGGTGCAAGGCCATGGCAGTCAGGCAGTCATAGAAGATGAATATAATGTAGGCATTCACCATCTTCACTCAGTCCTTCAACTATGATTTTTACTTTTGACCCATATCTGGGAGAGATTAATCACCCTGCTCATCAGCCCTTCCCAGTTCTTGCTCATCTGGAGGACCAAATCAAACTCTAAGCATTTTAACTGGTCCGTCTATCCAATGCCTCACAACTCAGTTGGATGGCATGATCCTGCCTCTTAGTGGGGTCAAAATGCAGGCCCACTGATTTCTTCTGATTAATTCTTGTACTTGTTACCACTTTGTATTCCTTTAGAGTAGTGCTGATCACCTTGCTGTGTTTAGTGTCTGGCCCTATTACAATGACATTGTCCACATATACAAACACGAATCTTGTGCATCTTAGATTTCACAGGATGCACCTCAGACCCTCCAACTTTTGCAGTATTGATTGATCAAGGGTAAGTACGTATAGACGGGATGAAAAAGGACACCCTTGATGTAGACCAGATGCATGATACATGGTTCTGAGCAAATGTTGCTGTACTTTGCAGCAATTTAGCTTCTAAAGATAGGCCATCTTGAAAAAAACTGAGAAGTATTCATGATCAATCCTATCAAAATCTTTTGACTAGTCTAAATAAGTCCCACACATGCCTGGTCTTTATTCACCCTCTGTAGGCTGTATAGCATAAAGTGGAGGTTGGTATGGATCAATCTGTATAGTATGGTGCATGTATTCTGCATTTAGCAAAGTTATAGATTACAAATTATTAAAATCATCCCCCTTATTTTGGTCATTTCTCAGCAGCATCACCACATCACTTTTTGCCTGACTGGGAATGCTATTCTGTTGTCAATGTCAGTAGATATCTGCCAAAATTCCCTAAACAAATCTGGTATATGAAGATAAAGCTTGTCAGGTAGACCATCTTGTATCACTTCTTCTATTTTATTGACTGTTATTGTCCTCCAACAGAGCTCTGTATCTCCAGTCAAGAGTTGTGGCATGCCATTGAGGTAGGTGGCAAAATCTCTAATCTACTGTCTGCCTCAAACATTTGAGTGAAGTGCTTCTGAAAAACTACTCACGTCTGCACACATAGCTTGAAATTGAGTAGTTTCACCCTTTTAATATGTCATTGAACAAATTGCAATTTTGCTTCCACATTGTGCCTCTGTCACCCAAGTTCATCAAATGACTTTTGTCCTCTCATGTCATAGACCATGCACGCTATTACTGAAAATGCAACCTTCATGTTTAGAATAGAAAAATCAGTCAAAGGCTAATCTTGTCACCAGCATGTCAGTTGCATTGCCTTCTCTAAGCAGCTCATTTCAGTTACTAACTACCTCACCTTCTACTCTAGAATTCTCTATCACTATTTCCTTACTAAATCTAATTGCATCTTATGTAATAACCTGTTTCAAGGTTAACAACCATTGGTTGTTGATGATTACACCTGTGAATCCAATCTCTGTAAACTTGGTGCATTGGGGAAGATGAATTTAGTTTCCATTTACTAGGCTCCTATCTATGCAGCTTATCTTGGTTGGCCATACAAATCACAAATATTTAGACTGTATAGCCAACAACTTTGAATTGTGGAAAACTTTTGCTGCTCCTGTCTACTAGTCTACAGAATGCTCTATCTAGATATGATTTGGAAGACTCAATGTCATTTACCTATGTCCACATTGGTACATCCTGGGCATCCAGTGAGTACCTGTCAGCCAATTGGAAACAAGTGAGCAGGTCTATGAGGCTTTTACAACCACCTCTCCACAGAATTCAGATGTGCGTCTAAGCTGGCATTCCAAGTGAAGAGAATATGTTTGGCATTTGTGTTTCTTTTATATACTGACTGAATTCATGTAGAATTTCCTAGTAAAAGAATTTTGAACTGGATAATGAGACAGTGAATGTCTAGAAATATTAAATATGGATTTAAGAACTCTTAAGTTCCAAACCTATTGTAAAAGCTAATAAGAAAATATAAAATACATAATATTAAAAAAAACATAGAAATGGAACAGAACTGCATTTAATAAAACATGAATATATATGTGTGTGTATGTATGGATATATATG
>NC_068983.1:112078983-112080711 GCF_001194135.2 Octopus bimaculoides
ATATACATATATATAGGGAGAATTCACAAAAAATAGATGTATTAGTATAACGCTCGGCAATTGAAAAAGTCTTTAACATTTCAAGCCTACGCTCTTCCACAGAAAGGAACACAAAAAGAAACGAGGAGAGAAACAAGGAGAGAAAAAAAATGTGTGTAGTGGTTAGCAATCTATCATGGCGAATGTAAAGCTTCATTGTACCATGGCAATAGTAAAGCTTCACTGTATATATATATTGGCAAAAATGTTTGTGGGCAGTGAACATAAAAAATTTCATCTTACCTGTAGGAAGAACATTAAATAAATGTACAACCCAGATGTGGATAATCTAGGACCTAGGTTTTGAACTATCCAAATTAGTTTTTTGTTTGTTAATGTAAATTTGATTAGTTCTCATTGGCTAGATTCACCTAGACAAAGTCTCAAATTTCACTACATCAATGCCAATATTTACTCAGCTGAAACGCCTAGTCATTAACAGACCAAGAATAGTGAAAACGTTCTCAGAGAAAGAATTATTAAATAGTGCAATACAGTAGTATTGCTTCCCAGTAAAACAAAGCACCATCAGGTTAAAGTATAAATAATATAGTGATATTTCCAGTAAATATTGGGTGGTATTGGTAAATATTAGTGGTACAACAATGCACCAATATTTACTGGAAATACCACTATATTATTTATACTTTAACTTGATACATACATACATATAGATAGATAGGTAGATAGATAGATATATAGACAGATATCAATAAACCACATATGATGACAGAAGAGATAGAGCTCAATATCATTAAGAATAAAGGGCTATATCTTTTAGATGATACAGATATATAAATACGGAGACTTTCATGCATGAGTTTAAGTTTCTGAGTTGACAGTTCAGTGATCGTTGCATATCTTCAGGTGTTGCAAGTATGGTGCACATTGCCAGAACCACACCACTTCAAACCTAAATACTTATGTGTACTACACATGTGATTTATTTATATTTAATGTGCTCTGAAGCAGAGTGACACTGTAACAATTGTAACTAATTTTGAAGTTATACTGTTTCAATATCTTTGTCTTCACTCTTTTCTTATAATTTACTCTACAAAAATACATACCAAGTCATTTTTTCTTTGATAGATACCTGGTTTTTCTGCACCAATGCACTGCATTAGATACCAGTCATAACATGTAGATAACTGTGAATTTGTAGCAAATGTTACAGAAGACAGTTGAGTATGATGCAATTCTTCAACACATTGAATCTTTGTCAAACTATCCAACCAATAACAGCATAGAACATAGACGTTAAAAGATGGTGATTATGCTGATGATATTTCTCTCTCTTGCTCTCTTTCTCTCTATCTATCTATCTATTTATATATATACACACACACACACACATATCATCATCATCATCATCATCGTTTAACGTCCGCCTTCCATGCTAGCATGGGTTGGACGATTTGACTGAGGACTGGTGAAACAGGATGGCCACAGCAAGCTCCAATCTAATTTGGCAGAGTTTCTACAGCTGGATGCCCTTCCTAACGCCAACCACTCAGAGAGTGTAGTGGGTGCTTTTACGTGTCACCTGCACGAAAACGGCCACGCTCGAAATGGTGTCTTTTATGTGCCACCCGCACAAGAGCCAGTCCAGGGGCACTGGCAACAATCTCGCTCGAAAACCCTACTAAGGCCAGCCAGGCGGTATATACATATATATATATATATATG
>NC_068983.1:112082388-112090916 GCF_001194135.2 Octopus bimaculoides
ATATATATATATATATATACATCTGTATACACACACACACACACACACACACACACACATATGTGTGTGTGTGTTTACCCTGCATGCTAAGTATGATATAAAAAGAAGAAAAATGTTGATGTCATCATTATGTTTCCTATAAACACATTGTTCTATGCAACTGTATTGTATGAATTACAAGTAATATAAAAATCCTTTACTTGTAAGACGGAAAGGTTCAATGAAAGCAAGAAGCTTCCAACCACAAAATACTGATCTAAGGAAGTCTTCATTCAACGTCTTATGCCAGTTCGGAAATGAGAATGCCAAATGAAGATGAAACAATATAAATCACATTGTTAAATTTTCTTTTAAAATTAAAAAAAAATGCTAGATTCTGAATATTTGATGTTCAAAACAAAAATTTGCGGATTGCGTTTTTTAAAGAATGCATAATAAAAATGTTATTGAGGAGTTTTAAAAAACTTCCACATTTTACTTATTAAATAGTTTGTTCTCCTGTCGTATGATTATACTTGCTTGACAGTACAAACTGAACAATGTAATTGAGTATAAACATATTTAAGTATGCTATCATTTTCAAAATCAAATCGATTTTCTTATAGAAAAGAAAAGGAAGCGTGGTTATGTGATTTCCTCAATACAAGTACACTGGTATTGTTTAGACAGTAAAGTTCAAAATATAAGAATAAACAAATAAATATGTTAAGTATATTTATATATATATGTATATATATATATATGTATATATACATGTGTGTGTGTGTATATGTGTGTGTGTGTGTGTGTATTTGGTGTCAAGTACACAATCTCTAAAGAAGAGAACATATCACAGTCACTATCATCATCATTTCATTATACATATATTCTTCTTTGTTTGAATGAGCTAAGTCAGTTCTGCTTGACAAGAACATTTCTCCTTAAGCAGCTGCAGTGATGTTTGCTATCATTGTATAATAGGGAAAGTGCTACTGGAGGTTAAGTGCTACCAGTAACCCAGTATGTGTTAGTGAGCTATAGTACTTTGGCTGGATTATTTTTACCCTGTAGAATTTGTAAAGAAATGCTAACATTATTGCACTATATGGATACTTAAAAAAGAAATTATACAAAGTGTAGAGACTGTCTTACTGATTTTGCATGGTTTGATGGACTAAGCTTTATTTAGAAATCTGCTGTTATATACTAGATTAGTTGGTTTTTACTGAGTTATAAGTTTTGAACTTTTGTAACAAATCACCAGCCATTCACGATTAACATTCTTAGCTTCTATGCAGCAATAGTATACACAACCTTAACTGCTTGTTGGCAGATATTCTGATGAGTGTTGATAAATTACAAACAATCTGCCTGGTAGTGTTTACAGCAGGATGGTGTTCTTATTTGCAGCTTTTGAACATACCCCATATATGAAGTTTTCCTGAACTCCCTCATTCTTCCAGAATACATGCAATTAATGCAAACCAATTACTTCCAGCATTATTGATTTCATCTATAATCACTTGGATTTTACTGCCAGTAGTATCTGCAAATAGAAGGAAACTGGTCATCAACATGCCGTCAGTATATTTCCATGTAGCACAATACCCATCATCTTATATTCTTTTATCTTTTATTTGTTTCAGTCATTCAACTGCAGCCATACTGGGGTGCTGCCTTGAAGAATCTTTAGTCAAATGTATTGAACTCAATGCTTATTTTTTAAAGCAGGGTACTTATTCTGTCAGTCTCTTCTGCCGAACTGCTAAGTTACAGGGACGAAAATACACCAGCACAGGTTATCAAGCTGTGGTGGGGGCACAAACACAGACACAAAGGCACACACATGCACACACACAAATACATATACATTTTTATGCATATACATATACATATATATATATATATATATATATATATATATATATATATATATATATATATATATATATATATATATATATATATATATATATATACACACACACATATATGCAACAGGCTTCTTTCAGCTTCTGTCTACCAAATTCACTCTCAAGGCTTTGGTCACCACCAGGGCTATTGTAGAAGGTACTTGCCCAAGATGCCATGCAGTGGGACTGAATACAGAACCATGTGGCTGGGAAGCAAACTTCTTACCACACAGCCATGCCTGCACCTTTATTAATTACGATTTTGGTGACTATGATATCTTCTATTCTTTAGAGGTTGTGTTATTGATACACACCTATGCCTGTATAATTTTTCTTAAGGTCAACTGTAATAATTACTAAGTCTTATCCATCACTACACTGCCAGTAGAAATATCTGTCAACCATGCACATATTTTTGTAAATTATTCAAATAATATTTAGATTGTGTGTGTGTGTGTGTGTGTGTGTGTGTGTGTGTGTGTGTTTTCCCCACATATAGACAATTCAACACAGACTTTAAAAAGTTAACATTCCGCTATAACGACAGGTTGTTATTGTTACGGGATGTTAACAGATTTGCACTAAAAATTCCTGCATTTCATTTTAAATCAAAACTTAGTTACCATCGTGACAACACTACCTGATTATCTATTTTCACACACACACATACATTCTCGCTCTCTTCCCCCCTCTCTCGGTGTATTTTCTCTCAACAAATTTTCCTCCTCCCCTTCTTCCCACCTTCTACATAAATATTGTGGCAGGGGTTATCTCCTCTTCTGATTCCACCCTTTGATTCCCCCCACCCACTTCTACATATATGTTGTGCTGGAAAGACAGTGGGAGATAAACTTTTCTTTTGAATATAAGATTATTGTTCAAAATCTCCCTTTACTACTTTGAACTATTTTCTTTATCCTTCAGATTCAAAATTAATTGCAGTTACATAAGAGATAACAATTAGCCAACAGCTAGCTGCTCATATTCTATTCATGTTTTACTGCCAAAGTATACTTCACAAATTATTCTTTTCAGAAATTTCTTTTCTCTTCTTTTTCAATTAAAATCTGCATTTGAATACTGTTGAACTTTAATACCCACTATTTTTTTTATTTATATATAATATTTAACATATCAATTCCATTTTCTCCTTGTAGTTGCACATTGTTTATTTAATCATTTATTGTTTAATAGAACCTGTTGTTATGAAAATATTTTAAAAGCTATCTGTTTAATATATTTTATTAAGTAGAACAGTCGTCTGAATATAGATATCATTAAATTGCACTTTATTAACATTTTTTTCCAAGAAGCCACAGGTAAAGTCGCCATGTAAGAGAAACATCCTGATATTAAGCTAGCCAAGATTAATTGTTAGGAATGATTTAAGTAAACATAAACACTGAAATTAAATTGTTTCTCTTGCAAGTAAATTTAAAGCAAAATCATGATGAAAAATATACTGTTGGAATGTATTATATTATTTAAACTGCAGTAATGTATCCATTGAAAGAAATTCCAGAATCATAAGCAAGTATATATCTGAAGGGCAATTTGAAATCATTGCAAGTGAAACATAAATGCAAAGATTATTAAATTTACAAGAATATACAAGTGTTTGTAATTAATTTGTTCAGATGTATGTTGGTCATATTGATTTAATCCCCCTTCGCAAAAATATATTTGATGTTTTTTTAATCACTTTCTTCTTTTGTTTATTCAATCATAGCCAAATTATGTTTGGTTATTGCATTATTACAAAAACTTAATTGAAAGTCTGTTGAAAATACTATTAGGTATTAAAAAATAATATATAGAGTAGACTCTTCTGTTATGCTGTGAATTTGACTCCTCACATTCTAGTGGTTGTTTGATATTTGATGCAAAGTTAGTAAAATTTACATTAGCTTGAACTACTCAGTTCTTGCTGAAATATTCCAGGTGTACTTCTTATATTAATTTACAATCTCATGTGGCATTTAACACTAAAACTTAAAGCTTATCACTTGAAAGCTATAATTATGATGCAGTCATGAGCATGCTGTTAGGTTCACTTTGCAGTCACATGGTTTGATTCAATTATGTGTCACCATGAGTGCCTCCTGACATTATGCCATATTAACCCAAACTTTGTGAGTGAAATTGGATTGATGGAAATAGTGTAAAAAAAAACTGAAACAAATATTGTTTCTTGGATGTCGTTAGCAGAACTTACTCTGTTGTGTACATTTGAACCAGATCTCAGGTCTGAGGGTAAACCATGTGTTGTGGTTTTTATTTCTTCCTTTTCCCAAACAGTCTCAGAGATTCTGAAAAACATTAAGGCCACTGTAATACTTTCCTTGAATAAGAAAAGAAAAAAAAAATCCCTGTAAATATCAGGAAATACTTCATTGATTCTCCTTTTTAAAAACAACAATAACTGTCATTCTTTGTTACTTTGTCAGTTTACCCCAGGGCACTTCCATAGATTTGGAATTTCTTTTTAAACTTTTTTCTTTTTACATCATTTATATATTTTCCATTGGAGATGTTGGTTAGGTGAGGAGTAGCAAGAAAAAGAATCTTGCAAAGTTAATAGAGATTGTTTGACAAGTTGATCAGAAGAACCAGCAGTAATTTGAGAGGCATGAAAGTTGTTATTGTTTTGATTTAAGTCACCCCTGATCAAGCAAAATTATGACTGAAAGTTTTCAAGCTATTACATACTACCTTATTGTGGATCTGTAAATATGTTGCCCTATGTGTCTTACCTTTCTTAAAATAGTGGGGTGGTACTTAAAGAAAATTTTGCCCATATTTCAAGCAGTCAAATGACTATAAAGAAACGACATTTGTAGGCCATGAGATGAAAACTTAATTTAGTCTTCCCCTAGTTTGTGATAATGATTGACCTTCTTCCAATAATATACGTAGTATTCTTTGCCTGTTCAACTGGAAAACATCTGTGAATGAGAGTGATTGGGAATTGTGAAGCTTTAGGCTGTTGTTATGTGGAAGATGTGGAGAAACATATACAGAAGAAGAATATTGATTTCACATAGCTGTCTTAAAGTTAGTGATAAAGTTCATTTGATATCAAAAGCTGCATAGAACTGGCAGGGCTCAAATCAGTGAAATAACCCGAAGTATCAAAGATTCAAAGGGATCATGATTATCGTTGTTGTTTAACCTCAGGTCATCCCTGACTGAATACACATATAACCAAAGCATTTTGATTGAACAATCCATGGGGCTATATCATCCGATGTATTATTTCCATACTTTTTTATGGTAGGGTGTAATTTTAAAGAGATTTGGCTGCTAACCTTAGTAGATTGAACAATCACATAGAAAAGTTCCTTGTTGGTTCATGGTCAAGTCGCCATATCAGGAATCAAACCTGTACTGCTTAAGTGCCAGCTAAGACTCCTAGCCACAATGAGGTGTGAGCTGTTTTGGATTGTTCAGGCAGTGTAGTCACCAACTCATTGCAAACTCTGTCATTATCATCAAATAACAAAGATGACTTGGTAAAGGCTGAGTTTGAAAAGAAGCGAAGACTGAAGAATGTCTTGATAATCTGTTTGTGAATCAATAATGTGAGTAAATAACAATACTAACTGGTTCATCAGTTCATAAGAGCAGATGCTTTGGCCTTTGTGCTAACAATTTTGATGTACAACATTGTGTACAAGGTGAGTAGTGTATATTCAGATGACTAACAATAATGACATCATAGTCTTAAAATTGGTGCCCTGAAACTAAGATGAACAATAGTGAAACAGCTACTGATAGGTGGAATTTGGCAAGTAGTAGAGACAATAGATGAATTTAGGTGAATGAAAAAGTGAAACTCACAGTTGTAACTGAATGTATTTTGTTGCTGATGTCTTGTGTAAAATAGGTAAGTGGTGGAGAGAGTATTTTCTATGTAATTTCAAATATCACCTTCCAGAGAAAAGTTGTAATATAAAACAAACAACATAAATTATTATGTGGTAGAACTTGAGCTGTCTCAGGAATGAATATGAATTGTAAATGGTAATGCAATACAAGGAACTAAATTGTAGCCACATCAGTCATTACTGAAATAAGATAGATGCACCAATATTCATATATATAGTTTACACATGACTTTACATGAATAGCAATGCTATTGTTTTATCAGAGGTGGTGATAAAAAGGATTTAGAAAAACACTTCATGTTTACTAACTCAATATTCTAAAATATTATGATACAGTGCAAATATATCACATATGAATATCTCAGATGTTACATATCTCATACATTAGAGAATATTTCCAATTTTGTGTTGTTATCAAAAATATTCCCTGTACCATCAATTAGCATATATAGTGCTAGATCCAAAGTGAAAGAAGTAAAACATTCATACTAATTCTCAAAGACAAAAAGCTTTCGTGTTTTGCAACTTACATTTATGATCCAGTTAGTTACCATTTAATGATTTGAACAAGTTATTCGGTAACTTGGGAATATTTCTGAGAAAAACCATAGAAATAAGAATTTATCAACGACTCATTTCTAGCTTAGGATAAAAGTAAAGATTCTAATTTAGAAAGTAAAACATGTCTTTTGTATTCCTTTTGATTACAAATAAACCAATTTGCAGATAAACAAATCACAGGAAAAGCGTTGAGTGAAAATTTGTTTAGAACATTCATAAATAATATTTTATGTGTGAATTATACAGTTTATATATGCAATATATTGATAGAAATTACTGATTATTGCCAGTTCACCACGTACAAGTTTGTCATAAATCTCTATAGTTAAGCTAAATCAAATTTGATAATTACATAAATAGCTATCTTAAAAAAGAAAACGTTGCTGAATTATAAACTTTTAAGAGTGAGTGTTGGTACAGATTGTCAGATGAGATAATTTTACTAACATTTCATTTTCTCATTATGAGAAGAAAAAAATACACTCCTAAGCTAATGTACACAGTATTTGTTGTTGTTGCTGTTGGTGGTGTTGTTGATTAGCACTAGGAAAGCCTTGATCAAGTAGATCTATGATTAATAACATTCTAACCATGGATGTCTTATTGATTTCTTGATACTTGCATTACTTGGACTACATAACCCAATGTTTTATCCTTTTTCAAGATAGTAAGGAGTAGTTTGAGGGAAATTTGGCAGCTATATTTAGCAGGTCAGACCACCATGCAAAGGTGCCCTTCTCTTAACTAACCAGAATAGCAATCAAAAATAATTCCAGCCATAACCATACTGCCTTTATGGGATATTATTTGTATCATTTCTAGTAATTGTAGCTTCAGTAATTTTCTATGAAAATTTTCATAGAAAATTACTGAAGCTTGTCTTTATAAAATTAAGATAGTTGATTCAGCCATAAGAAAATTTGAAAAACATTTTCCATCAAAGGTCAACTATTCAAATGGAACCAACAGGAGGACGCTTTCACAAGCCCTTTATAAAACACTCCTTAAACACCCCACCACCTCCCAACTCCACCCTCAATCAATTATCTTGTTTTTAGCATTCACTATTTTCTTTCAGCTCTGATTCATCAACACTCTTTCACTCTCACTTATCATTAACAAACCTCAACCCCCATACCACAGATATACCCAAATCTCTTATATAGAGAATTACACAGTATAACATAACCTGAAGATCAGTTTGATGAATGCCAGAAAGTTCTCCAGAAAAGGAATCTTTAAAAAATCTCCAGAAAAGGAATCTTTAAAAAATCTCCAGAAAAGGAATCTTAAAAAAATCTCCCCGCTGAAGTTAACAAAGAACCAAACTGTAAAATTATATTATATTATTAGAAAATGAAATTAATTAGAACTAATACTGGTCATTCTTTTCCATTTTCAAATATATATAACTGTACCAAGGATTTCACACATTTTCCAAAAACCTGTTGAGCCAAGTTAAATCAAAATCGAACTAAATTCGATGACTGGCACCCATGCCAACTTCTCCTTCATTGGACACTAAACTCGACTTGCGAAGACCTGTTGGGGCAAGTAAAATTGAAATCGTGATGGCACCTGTACCAGTGGCTCACTAAGAGCACCGTCTGAGTGTTATCATTGCCAGAGCAGCTGTCTGGCCTCCATGCCAGTGGC
Organism: Octopus bimaculoides; assembly: GCF_001194135.2. Taxonomy (NCBI): domain Eukaryota; kingdom Metazoa; phylum Mollusca; class Cephalopoda; order Octopoda; family Octopodidae; genus Octopus; species Octopus bimaculoides. The sequence continues at coordinate 112,090,385 of NC_068983.1, forward strand.
ATGTAAATAGCATCATTTGAGCGTGACCGTTACCAGCGTCACCCTACTGGCACGTGAAAAAACATTCAAGCGAGGTGATTGCCAGTGCCGCTGGACTGGCTCCTGTGCAGGTGGCACGTAAAATACACCACTTTGAGTGTAGCTGTTGCCAGTACCGGAGACAATGTTACATTTCAATTGAAATGGTTTCAGTTTCCAGTGAGTCTTAGTTTTGTCATGACCATCAACAAATTGTAAGGACAAACATTTTTGGTCATTGGTTTACACCTTGAAGAGCCTGCTTCAACTATGGTCAGCTTCATGCTGAATGTTCAAGAGTAGAGAGTAAGAAAAACAAACAAACTTCGTTTATTGAGACATTATGAATTGCCTCCAATAATGCAGAAAATGCAGTTCAAGATGTACATCTGTTGGGGAAAACATGTCTGCATGTCTGATATGAAATAAAAACAAAATTGAAGCAAAGGCACTCCATTGTGAAAATTGTCTGGCAACGGTAGACTACTCATCTAGTGTAATATATATATATATA
>NC_068983.1:112092247-112098461 GCF_001194135.2 Octopus bimaculoides
AATGTAGTTTGCTTGAAAATGGAGAGATTCAATGGATATAAATTAATTTATTAATTATTCAACATTGCCTACAATTATTTCACCTTGCACTCAATTTAAATTACAAAGCATATATAATATGCACTGGAGTGGCTGTGTGGTAGAGAGATGCATATATATATATATATATTTATATATATATATATATATATATACACATACACACATATAAATGTATATGTGTGCATGTAAACATAGATAAATATATATGTGTGTGTGTGTGTATATATATATATACATTCTTTGTTTGTTGTTCCCTTAACTGTCTCTGATTTTGATTTCTTTGATATGTATATACATAGGTGTATATGAATTCTAATTTACAGAAAAAAATATAGAATTTTCCTACTCTCTTGGAACTTCAGTTGTTCAATGAAGAATTAATTGCTTCAAGAAAACAGGATGGCGTACATTTACCCATTGTAAACTCAGTAAACTATTTCAATAATAGCTGAAATTTTCTGTCTTTATCATTGATGTATATACTATTAATAAGATTGTTATGATGCTTCAGTAAATACTATTACTTCTTGAAATTTAGATTTTGTTGAAGTCATTTAAGAGATTTGTAACTGTAAATACACATCTATTAATATGAAATGTCTCTTGTGTAAAGAAACTTCTTCCAAATTATATAATGTCTTTGTATTGATTGCCAGCAGTTATCAATTGTTAATGTAAGCTGCCTATATTCTTATGAATCTTTAGAAGATTGAAAATTGTTATTTCTTGAACAATAACTAAATGTACTTAGTGAAGGTGGAATGATTGGAAAGACAGTTGATATGTTGAAATCACTTCTGGTTTCTTGGATGTATTCCATTGAGGGTTTAAGAAAGTTGTTTGAAAAATTTATTGTAAATATTGTTTTCCAAAGACAAAAAGAAATAATGTGAGTGTATGTGTGACTACGTGTGTGTGTGCATGCATGTGTGTTTGTGTGTGTAAGTGTGTGCATGTGTGTGCATGTGTGTGTGTGTTGAATATGTGCTCATGCATGATTGCATTTGTGTGTACATAAATATATATATACATACATTATCATCATCATTGTCATCACTACCACCATCACCACCACCACCATCGCTGTTGCCATTGCAATCACCACTACCACAACCATCCTTGTCATTATCATCATCATTGTTGTTGTTGTTGTTTCAAATTTTGGCACTGAGCTTGCAGTTTCGTTGAGAGGGAGAGGAAAATTGATTACGTTGATCTCAGTACTTGACTTACTTTATCAACACCAAAGGATGAAAGCTAAAGTCGATTTCGACTGAATTTGAACTCAGGATGTAAAGACAGATAAACTGCTACAAAGTATTTGCCTAGTGTGGTAGTCATTCTGCCAGCTTGCCAACTTGATGGTGAAGATAGGTGGTGAGCAGTATTTGACTGGTATTTAATCAATCCTTGGAGAATGAAAAGCAAAGTTGACCTTGGCAAGATTTGAACTCACAATGTATAGAGCTAGGAGTTGTATTGATACTTATAGCTGTACAGCTATTTTCCTATTCCTTCTCTGTGAAATATTGTATTCTTCAAATCTGAATATTACACCTAGTATTTTTTACAGATAAATCTGAACAATGTTATTTTATTTATTCCTTATGGAATTTTTTTTTTTAAATGCTGTAATTTTTTTGTACTTACTATTTATATAACTATATGACATATTATTGATTATTATTTTACACTTACTACTTCAATGCAGCAATAACTTGGTTAAAATTTTCTAACCAGCTATGCTAGATAAGAAATTTTGGTTATCCTATTCTTTATACCAGCACTTATATTTGATATTTTTATTTATCATATGTATACAAATTCCAGCCCAAGAAATAGACTGAGTGCATTTTCATTTCTTCTTTTTTCTTATTTTTTGTTCCAGTAAGTGGCACGTTTTTTGGTCTGCCATAAAACTGAAAGTGAGCATACTACTTGCCCTTTCATTGTCATCGTCATCATTGTTATCGTCATTGTACTGGTCCATCATCACCATTATTATCATCATCACCATCCTTGTTATCATTATCATTGTTTGTTGTCCCCATTGTCTTTGTTGTTGCTGTTGCTACCACCACCATTTATACTGTCATACCAGTTATCCTTTATCCTCATAGCATGTTCATCATCAAGGTCATTATTATGGTCATCATCATTAATTTTAATCATGAAAAGTACTGGCTTGTGAAATTTACATCCCCGTTACTACAAGATCAGCTCCATGTGGCTTATTAAAATCATTAACATCACCATCATTTTTGGCATATCACATCCTCCCCCACCTCCTCATCCTCATCATCACTTAACATCCATTTTCCATGCTGGCATGGGTTGGATAGTTTGACTGGAGCTGGCCAGCTGGTCTGGGCTCCATGTTTGTTTTGGAATGGTCTCTACAGCTGGATGCCCTTCCTAACGCAGACCACTTTACAGAGTGTACTGGGTGCCTTTTATGTGGCACCAGCATGGATGCTTCTACATGGTTTTGGCACATGTGCTTTTACATGGCACTAGAATGGGTGCTTTTATGAGGCACCGACATGGGTGCTTTTATGTGGCACCAGTACAGATGCTTTTACATGGCACCAGCAAGAGTGCTTTTATGTGACTCCAGCATGGGTGCTTTTATGTAGCACTGGTATGGCATTATCACCATATCTATTCAATGATAATAGCAATCTTGTTTTTACCTCATTTAAAAAGTTATTGTTCTTCAGTTAACTGCAATTTATAACATCAATTGTTCTTGGCTCACTTGAATGTTAATCAAATATAAACCTTATGCAACTATTCTGCACCAACTAATCTTAATGACTACGATAATCTGATGCTATGTTCAGCTCTCACCTAACTGGTCTGAACAAACTTTTACCAACCAGCTTTCTTATTAGTCAATTATCTTCAAAGTTCTTACAATTTTTTTTTTTTTTTTTTTTTTTTTTTTTTAGTAGTTTAACAAATGCAAGAAACTTTTACTTATTTTTAGCCATTATTGCATAAAAAATATAGTATTTATGGTTCTGCAAATTGATAAGCTTCAAACTAAATTCTCTCTGCTTGAACTCTATTGAGCACATGCTCTTTCATTATAAGTTTCTTTATTTAGTACTTCAGCAATTATTCAAAAGTTACTTATCTTTTCTTCTTCCATGTTCATGCCATTTATCTGTATAACAGATGTTGTGTAGACCAAAGTCAGCCCAATTAAACAGAGCTGTGATATGCAGGTAGCTGTCTGAATGCTTAGGTGCAACTCACAGAACTATTGCTTTAAATGTAGCATTTAAAGCAATAGTTCTGTCTAGCTGGGGACCATATTGCACACTTGGACTGTGGTTAATTGTATGGGGAACAGTATTGCAGTCTGAACTAGTTATACTTTTGCTCTCCATTGCCCAATATATTTCTGTACAATAATGGATTCTTGTATCATCTACAACAGATATGTGCAAGATGGTCAAGTCAGAGCACAGCTGAGTACTGTGAATGGTGATGTGTAGCATTTAATGAGACTATTGACGGATGCAACAATATTTTAGTGGTAATGAATTCTTATATTTGCTTGAGATGAATGGGAGAGATAAAGGTTTAGGAATGTTATTGTAATGTTCTGAGATGTTGTAGATCTATTTGGGGGTGAATTTTACATGTAGTGGTGCCAGGGACTGTGTATGGTGAAGTTTTTTTAGACAACAAACTATGTCTCTCGCATGTCAAGAGTCATTCATTTCCATTATTTTCAATTTTTTATGTAGGTACCCAATGAATGTGGGCTATATGAAACCTGAGTTGATGTGAAGTGTATTGTCATTTGTAGTTTACTGTAGCTTCTTTTGACAGAGAGATTGGTTAGTATCACCCTCAATTCATTATTTATATACTATTGTGGTTGTTACTTTCTATTGGCTGATGTGGTACAGATGAATACTGCATTATCATCATCGTCATCATTGTTGTCATCATCACCCTCATCATCATCTTTATTTTACATTCATATACAATGCTATCATAGGCCGGAGATTTTGACAAGATCCATTAGGTCAGAGGACCACATCGTATCATAATTTTGGCATAATTTCTAAAGTTACATTCCCTTCCTAATGCCATCTACTTAACAATGTGTACAAAGTGCTTTTTGTGTGGCATAAGCGCTAATGAGGTCACTGTGTAACTGACAAGGTTATGAGCATCATTAACTGTGAGGGATAATAGGAGATATAGAGGTTACTTTAAACAAGATATTGAGAGATTAAAATGATAGGGAGAACAAGAACAAGTTTATTGTTTGTGGAAGAGATTTGCAACCATTTGAAGTCCTTTGTTGCCAGGTTTTGCTCCTATGCTTTGAATTTCTTTAATCCTACTACAGATTCAGTTATAAGAAAGAAATCATCTGCATCTAGGTGTTTCCAGTCTTAAAATCCTTGGTTATGGCTTGGAGAACGAAGCTGAATAGAATGGAACCGAGAGCTGAAACTTAGTGGATCCTTAATTTCATAGCAGTAGTCATTGCTTACTCTTATCTTTCTGACAACACCTAGATAATAGAAGCTATCTACAACCTCCTAGGCATTTGAGGAAATTTATTTCCTATGTGCTTTTAGAGTTTATTGCTCCAACACATTTGCTATATAAAAAGTGTGCTTCTACTGTTAACTCACTTATGATTCCACTGCTCCTGTTGTGTATTCATTGTTTGCATTTGGTACTCTGTACTGAATTACTATCTATTATTATTCTACCAAGTCATTTACATGATGGTAGCAGAGTCTTGTCTGTTTTCCTATTTACTAAGGCCTTAGTCTTGCTATATTAACTTTGAAGTCCATTGTTGCCAGGTTTTTCTTTAATCCTGCTACAAATTCAGCTATACAAATGAGATCATTTGCACTTAGGAGTTTCCAGTCTTAAAATCCTTTGTTATGGCTTGGAGAACAACGATGAATAAAATGGAATCAAGAACTGAAACCTACTGGACCTCTGCCTACTCCCTAAATTCATAGCAGTAGTCCTTACTTACTTCTATTTTTCTGACAACACAACCTATTCATTTACTCACAGTTTTCTCAGCAACCAAAATATCACCAAGCAAAGAACTCTGTTGAAGACATTCTCCAGACAAATGCCAAGTACAATGGCTTACCCTTAGCCAGGTTCTTATGCAGTTGTTCCACAAAGAAGAAAGCATCATTAGTACCAGGAAATGGCACAAAACGGAACTGTATCACAGTAAGGCTAACACTCTTCCTAATCAACTGAGCAATAAACCTTTCCATGATATTCATAATCTGACCCAACGACTTGACACCCTTTCATTATGTCTCTATAAACCATTTTCTTTCCCATTGTAACTGTTGACTATAATGTCACTACAGCAGTCATCAGAGGTGACACTTTCCTGTGTAACTTGATTAATTATACAAGTGGCTATTTCATATTTTCTTCCATCAAATATTTTAAGCATCTCAGCAGTAATTTCTGATGGACCAGGACTTGTGTGGTAAGAAGTTCATTTCCCAACTGCATGGTTTCAGGTTCAGTCTCACTGCATGGCATCTTGGGCAAGTATCTTCTACTATAGCCTCAGGCTGATTAAAACCTTGTGAGTGGATTTGGTATATGGAAACTGAAAGAAACACATCGTATGTATGTAGGTATGTATGTATGTATGTACGTGAGTGGGTGTATATGTATGTATGTATGTATGTGTGTGTGTGTGTGTATGTATGCATATATGCATGTATGTATGTTACTTGCAGGAGCTAAAACCTCATGAATGGCCTCCAAGAAGTCCGTATCTCACCCCATGTGATTTTTAATTGTGGAGTTACACAAAAGAGGAGATCTACAAGACAAAACCTTGCACATTGGAGAACTTGGAGACATGGATTCAGGAGGTTCTCAATGAAATCCCAGATGATGTCCTTCAGAAAGTTGTTCATTCCATCCCTGGCCATTTGAGGAAACTGGTTGATGCCACCAGTACTTACACTGAAATATGAAAATTTACTTTCCTTTTCCCATGTAATAAAGAACATGAATCATTTGTTTCAATAAATTTGTAAAAGGAATATGGATTTTATTACCAATTTTTAATGCCTACTAACTTTTCACCCACCCTGTATGTATATGTATACATATATGTGTGTGTATATATATATATATATAT
>NC_068983.1:112098951-112108142 GCF_001194135.2 Octopus bimaculoides
ATATATATATATATATATATATATATATATATATATATATATACACACACACACACACACATATATATATGCATGTGTGTGCATGTATGTGTCTTTGTGTCTGTATCCCCCCACCCACCGCTTGACAGCTGGTGTTGGTTTATTTAAGTCCCCATAAGTTTTGTGATTTGGCAAAAGATACTGATAGAATAAGTATGAGGTTAAAAATTATGTACTGGGGGTGATTCATTCACCTAAAAACTTTTCAAGGTGGTGCCCCAGAATGGCCACAAGTTAAAAGAAAAAAGTGTCTACAGCTGTCTAGCTGATCCTCTGTTGGGTTCTGGTTGGAGAGGGCCTCTTTCTTCCATGCATTCTTTTTTCATTGTGTATGATTTTGTAATTGAATTTTCATGCTTCTTTCTTTTCAAAATCACTCAATGCAAGTATACCATTGTCCATCCATTTACATTTCTCACTCACAAAGCTGTGATTCTTTCTGGTACACTATCATCCTACCTCTCACTCCTGATCCTCATGCCATAGAATATTAGCAAACCTCTTATTTTCTTCCTCTCCCTTTGTTAAGTATACCTGTTGCCTAGCTTCACTTGTAACTACCTGGTATACATTTTCCTTTTGTCCCACTTTCTTCCACTTTTTCCAAGTCTATCTCTTTGCTTTTATGGCTCTGTCCACCTCACTGTTCCACCACCATATCACCTTTGGTCTAGCTGGATGATGCACGAACCAGGGACATTGTCTATAGCCCTCAGCAGGTTGTTCCATAGGAATTTCCAGTTGTCCTCCTTGTTGTAGGTCTCTATCTTCTCGTCCCTATTGTAAAAGGCTTCAAGTAGTAGTTCCCTAAATTTTTAACTGTTTACTGGACCTTTTACAGCTTGATTTCTGCTTCTGGGACCACCTAATACAAAATATGAAGTTACTAACTACCAATCGATCTTTCTTATGAATATGTGCATGTATATGTATGTATGTATGTATGTATGTATGTAGGTAGGTATGTATGTGTATCTATCAACATTAATATATTTTCAGCACACAATGCTATAAGAAAAAAAAATGTTTCATTGATTTGTCGTCAGCTATTCTCATTTACAAGTATTTCATTTCTTCTTTTATTTTTCTATTTGTTGTGGTGCTATTTCTTGTTGTTGAGAAGATCAATCCTTGCATGAAATATAGTCTTTGAATTCTTTTATCATTGACCAAAGTTTTGATATTTGGAGAGGTACTTGAAAGTGTGCAAGAAATATTGCCTTCAACTGGAAATTGATTTCTCTGTTTGGATTTAATTTGCAGCATGCATAAAAAACTTCCCTTTTACTCATGTAATGTGATGCAAATGGCAGAAGTAATCTTAATGCATGACCAAGAGATGTTTGCAACTCCAGAACATGCTTCTTTAAGATATTTTCCTGAAGGATCTGTTAAACTGGTCGTGAGCCACTGAATCATTTTTAATTTCCAAAACTTCTTCCTATAGATTCTCTAGAATAGCATTCACACCAAAATTAAAGAGAGCTCTGTAGAGAAATTCTTTTAGAATTTGTCAATCATTTCTGGCCACAAGTTAAAAGTCAATCATTTCTGTTAGATTGTCAATCAGTCCTGTAAGATTGTCAATCATTTTTCTAAATGATTGACAATTTCAATTGAAAAGATTCTCTTTTCTCCATCCATTACATCAATGCATCAAAATAGAAATAACTTTTTATCTTTTAACTTTTGCAATCCATTGTTTTAAAGTTCTAATTGCAAGAGATTTTGATTATATATTTTGTTTTAACCCTTTCATTACTGTATTTATTTTGAGATGCTCTGTATTTCTTTCAATTACTTTAAATATAACAAAGAATTTAGTAAAATAACTTAGTTATCATTCAGCTGGTGTTAGGAACATAAATTGTGACTAAGGTTTAATGGAAGATTTTAATTCAAAACTTATGAAAACAAGACATTTGTACTACAGAGCCAGAGCCAGTTTCAGCCAGGTTGGTAACGAAAGGGCTAAATTAGCAGCCTTTTCTTGTAGTCAAAAATTTAGTTTCTTTGGACTTATAGATATGTCCACTAGATATGCAATGTCTAGATTTGATTGGTTTATGTTATTTTGATATTCAACTTTAATCTTTTATATAGGAACATGACTTAAGCTTTACCTTCAGTTTGAAAACTGCTCACAAGCTTCTGGCCAGCTTGAACCGATAACAGAAATTACTGACCCTAACTGCCATTGAGTGAAACTGAACAGGTTGCATAGGAACTTGTACAAACATTTTCTCTTCTCAAAGACTTTCTAATGCTGTCCAGCATGTCTTTATTTCAGGTATTGAGTATAGTGTAGACATTATCCAATGTCACCCATTTTGTTTTAAATTACTGTAAGGTATTATGTAAGTGAGATTTAGCTGCTGTATTGAGCAAGTTAAGCGATCATACAAAAACTCTTCCATTCATTTGGATTTTATAATTAACGAACAAGCAAAAAATAAACAAATAAATAAAAATTATAGGCATTTTGTAACTTATCTTTATCATTATTCCATCCATGGTTATCCAATTATGTGACTATTATCAAAAATTCTGAACATAATTATGCAGTTCTTACTTCAAATATTGCAGGTAGTAGAGAGATCAAGTAACTCTGTTTTCTATAGATTAAGTAACTACATAGAAACTAAATAATTGGTTTGTGTGTGTATGTGCTTACATTAAAGGTATGTTTATAATGTACATGATTGTATGGGTGTTGTTTTTCTCACACCTTGTTACTGATCTAATTGTTACCAGTTGAGACTATAACAGAAGTGATAATAATGATGTGATTAAAGATAAAGAATACTTCAAGCTGAAAACAAAAAAAGGTGATATTTACAGAATAATTGAAACAGTAATCTTGCTATTATCTTTGCCTTTATTTTGAAATAAATATCATTTTGATCTATTTAATTGAATCTCCATTAAAAGGTGAACTTCTGTGAAATTTGCTAGATATTTAGATGCAGGCATGGGTTGTGTGGTTGAGATGTTCCCTCCCAAACCATGTGATTTCAGATTCAATCCCACAGTATGGCACCTTTGGCCTTTTACTATAGCCCCAAATCATCACCCAAAGTTTGTGAGTGGATGTGATGGGTGGAAACTGAAAAAAAGCCTGCCATGTGTGCATGTGTGCTTGCATAAGCAGCTAAATGGTTCAGCTATTTGGCTCTCAAGATTGTATGATCATGAGTTCAATACCTGGTGGTACATTGTGTCCTTGAGCAAGACTCTTCATTTTATGTTGTTCTAGTCCACTCAGCTGGCAAAAACAAGCAATACTTGTATTTCAAAAGGCCAGCCTTGTCATATTCTCTGTCACGCTGAATCTCCTTGTAAACTATGTTAAGAATACACATGTCTGTGGAGTGCTCAGCCACTTGCAGATTAATTTTATGAGCAGGCTAACTGAAACACTTGTTGTTATGACCGACAAAGTGCCAGTTAATGTATATATATATATATATGTGTGTGTGTATGTATATAAGTCTGTGTGTTTCTTGAGTGAGTTTCCATTTCCTTCATGTTCTCTGGTTTGAAAACAATAGTTTCCTGAAGCAAATTATCATTTGCCTACAGTTCACTGTGAAAACATGTTCCTGCTGTTTGGCATTTGACAAATTCGAAAATTATTATTTCACTTGGAAACAAATGGGGTTGGCAACAAGTAAAGAATCTTGTTATTATAATAAAAAATAAACCCTTTTCCCCCAACATACTCTTGTCAATGAGCATAGAAAAGTCAATATTGAAATAACGAGGATGATGATGATGATAAGGTAAGCCCAAAAAAGATGTGGGATGAGGTGGTGAAATATGATCTTCAGACGTTGACTCTCATGGAGGTGATGACAAGTGACTGAAACTTTTGGTGATTTGCTGTGCTTGAGAAGACACATGAAGCTAAGTGAAATCGTAGTTGTGGTCAGTGCCAGTGGCATGTGAAAGGCACTTATGCCAGTGGTATTTAAAGAGCATCTACGCTGGTGGCATGTAAAATGCACTGTGCAGGTGACACGTAAAAGACACCCTGTACACTCCGTGGAGTGGTTGGCATTAGGAAGGGCATCCAGTTATAGAAACCAAGCCGAAACAGATTGAAGCCTGGTGCAGCTCTCTGGCTGACCAGCTCCAGTCAAACTGTCTTACTCATGCCAACATGGAAAACCAATACTAAATGACGACAATGGTGATGATGATGATGATGAGAGTGATGATGATACTACCACCATCCCAGCTGCTGCCATACCTGCCATTGCCGCCATCACTGCCACTGCTGCTACTGCAACCAGTCTCCATCAGTACTACTACCACTGCCAGCACAACTTCTATTGCCACCACAATCATTGATTTAGACCAGCAGTTCCAGTCACCACATGGAAACAGCTAGTGCTTTACAAGGGCATGGAAATGACACAGGGAAGATTATAAATCTCTTGAAGTAACTTGTTGAAGAAAAGCTCAGTACATGAGTCATTCCAGTTAACACGATTTTTTGCACTTCCTGTAGGATAGTTAACCTGGTATCATTTTCAAATAGGTTTCAGTACCTTTTTTTAACATTCCTAGAGATCCTACAATCACTGGTACGGTAGTTGCCTTGAGGTGCCACATTTTTTCAATTTCTATTTGCAAGTCTTTATATTTACTGATCTTGTCAAATTCTTTCACCGCTATTTTATGATCACAGGGAATACTCATATCAATTAATAAACACGTCTTCTTTGTCTGATCTTTTATAATAATATCCGGTTTATTAGCTTTTATAGCCTCATCGGTATGTACGAGGAAGTCCCAGAGAATCGATACATTTCCTCCCTCTGTCACAGCTTCAGGATGGTGTTTATACCATTTGTCAGTGGTTTTGATTTTATAATGCTGACATATTGTCCAGTGTAAATACTGGCCAACTCTGTCATGGCTCTTGATAAGCAGTTGATTCAACAACATATAGGCAAGCAGTAAAAATTATTTTCAAAGCAGTTGGATTTTATGTAGGTAAGGCCTAGCATTACAAGGGCATGGACATGACACAGGGAAGATTGTAAATCTCTTGAAGTAACTTGTCGAAGAATGTCATGCAGAAGTAAGTCAGTGGTTTAAGCATGATAATTTCCTATCTGATACTATACTAAATGAGATCCTAGAGGTGTATGTTCATAACATGAAACATAAGAGAAAAGGTTGAAGATTCCATGTTTATTGGTAATATATATGTTGGTACCACTGATTGCTCTGGCTTGGGACAAGAATAAATTATTGTTCATTATGTTTCTGGAGACCAAGATGTCTTTGAAGATTTTCTTGGCTTTTATAACCCTCCTGATTGTTTTTCAGAGACACAGACTAAAGTTGTTCTGGATGCTTTTTGCCACCTAAACATTTTGCTGGACTCAAAATTATGCTGCTTTTCTTTTGATGGTGCAGGTACCGTGAATGGGAAAATATCAGGTGTACAAGAGATTAAGATGTTTCCTGGTACATATTTTGTAAACTGCAGAAACCACTCTCTGGATCTTGTTCTCCAAGAGGTTGGCTCTATGGTTGAAATTGTAACTGATGCCCTGAACATTGTTCACCAGTGCACCGTTCCTCTGAGAGAATCATTAAAAACAAAAGTGCTATGGACGAGCCTTTGTGGTGAGAATATTGTCATGCTGCAAAATGTATGTCCATTACATTGGTGCATTAGAGCAACAACACTGAAATGGGCTGAAAGTAACTATAAAAATATTCAGGATTTCTTGCTGGAACTTTTGAATGAAACATTGCTAAGAGCAACAACAGAGGCTACAGACAAAGGACTGCTGAAACAATCTGGCGAAGCTTCTACTTTGTCCAGTTTTAAGGTTGCTGGGGAAGTATTAGGAGTGTGGGAAGCAGTGGTACATAGCTTACAGTATCCAGGCACAACAGCTAGTGACTACTTGAAGCTGATCAAGAAGTTGAAGAACATTCTTTCAGACATAAAAAAAAACTACTTCAATGAAGTATCCCCTGCTGACTGTGTGAAAATGTCTGATACTTCTCATTCCAAGAATATACCGTTGCATTTGAGACATTATTATTATTATTATTATTATTATTATTATTATTATTATTATACCCATATTTGTTTTGATATCAATAATGAAAAAAATCGACCATGCTCGTAACAAATTTTGGGCCTGAAGCAAATTTTGTTCCAAGACCACTGTCTACAGATAGATTTCATTATATAATGTTCTAGTTACAGCATTATATCTCATAGGTAGGTAATTCTATGAGGACATTTACAAGCAGCTTCTTATGTCGTGTGTGACAGCCTTATTATCAATTCCACAAAACCTGCATTGGTTGTTGCATTTAGATGGTTTACCCACATTCCTATCCCTTTTGTGCATAAGTAGTGCAAAAATATATCTGTTAAAATGTGAGATAATATCTTGGTTGTTCTCCCTGAACCAACTACTCTGGTTTGTATCCAGCCTCTTTCCTGATGACCTCTTGTGGTTGGGTTGTGTAACTTCTGTGGTTGTATATCATCAGTCAGAGAATACTTTCTGATAAGCTCCTTAACATTTCATGTAATATTATTGTCCTCACATGCGCTCCATGTCAGGGGTCTTTGACACTTAGAAATCAGTAGATGGCGTTAATGGGATATGATTCAATATTCAAATGCTATTTGATCGAGATTAAAACTCTGTTTCCTTGTTTTTATGTTAAATAAAAGTGGTTTACATCACTGTTGATATCGAAATTCCCGGTTTGGTTTTAACACTAACTGCATAGAAATTAGGCGAGGAGTTTGCGACGACGACGACGGCGACGGCAGCGGAACAGCGCGTGACTGCCGAAGCCCCATTCAAATGACCTAAATACTGGCATGAGCTCTGTTACGTCAAACACATTGTGGGTTATAAATTCACTGCATGCACAAAGTTCAGAGGACCTCAGTAGTGTTTATAAAAATTATTCCAGCATTATAAGTTAATCATTACTGTGAAGCTTTATTGATGTCAATCTTATTTCTTTAAATGCATCCACAGGGGTAATAAAATCCACAATTCATTAACTGATTTTCTATTCAGATATAACTTTCAATTTAAATGCTTAAAGATATGAAGATAAGTGAAGAAATTATAAACTGCAATGAAATATACAGTATCATACTTTTATTTAATCTAAGAAGTTCAATTAACGGAATGAAATGAAATTACAAATATGTGTGGCAATTAAAAGAAAACATGGAAAAAAATGAGATACAAATGTAATAGAAGGATGCTATGTAACAGTTCGTGGCATGTTTTCAAATCTGATTGAGAATTTCAATGAAGTGTCTGGCGTTGTATTCCCTAGTTACACACTCCTTGTTACAGGCTCCATCATAGAAAATATATTCATTTATTCTTAAGTGCCTGTAGCAGATATCAGGGTAATACACAGACCAGTGATGATAATGTTACTTAGGTGGGCTTGTAGTTCACTCTCATTTTACAACCATGTAAAACAGTTATTTCGGCCAGACTCCAATTCTATATCTTTTGGGAATTCATAATTAGGCTAAGGCTTCCTTTTATACCATTCATACTCTCAGTGCATATTTTCAGATTGTTCACAAAGAAACTATGTGTTAGGTTAATGTTTCTGTTTTCCTGTGGGCCAATTGTATATCCTCCAGATTTCCTTGAAAAAAAAGATTGTGGGTTGCAGAAAGAGTAAACAGCATCACAAAATGTCTAGGTCCAAGCTGTGATCTAATTTTTATTCACACATCTCTGATATAGCAGTTTAGTTGATCAAGAGTTGTTTAGTACATCTTGAAACTCCTTTCGTTCTGGTTTCTTTTTCAACTGTGGTGATATGATAATATTAATGTTATCCCAGTGAATTGAAGGAACAGTTTCAGACAAGCTGTATACATTTTATGCATAGTATTTTGGCATGGAATTGCCTGTAGTTTAATGCATTTTGAGCAACACTGGTTTGGTAGGAGAAGATTTGTTTCTGCCAGCACTAATCAACATGTCTCCAATAAAATCCTGCTGATTAAAGTCAAAAAATGCCTCTGATAAAAGTTACATTTTTCTGTACCAGCACCTGACATTAAAGTCCACTTGTGATACTTTCCTTTTCTGAAGTTTACAATCACAATTTCAATGTTGTCCTCATTAATGTTGTATGCATTTAGCTTACTACAGAGACTGTAATTGTTCTGGACTTTTTCCATACACCCTGCATGCCTTTGCCTCGGACCCTATTTTTCTCTAGAATGATTCTATATCTTTCTGGGGAGATGTATGTATGTACGCATGTGTGTGTGTGTGTGTTCTCTTTTTCGCTTTGATTTAGAATAAATTTTGACCGACTACCAACTTAGTAGCAAAGTTGTGATGGATAGCAACTTGTTTCATTTGTCATCCTTTAAATCTTAAGAAGGTCTTGCAGATTTTTGTAGACCCAGATATTATGCTCATTTGTGTTCTTTACCCAAGTTCCCAAGTTCAGCTATACTTTGCTGTGGATGGGTTGGTATGTATCCTATTACTCTACTACTAACAAATATGAAGCTGAAAGTGTATCTTGGATGCTGAATTTGCAAATTCTTTATCAACGGTCCATATATGTCTTCTTTCTCTTGTATTTTTATAACCACAATGTATCCATAGGGTAGCTGATTTCCACAACAAAACATATTTTTTCCTTCTGGTCTCACACAATATCTGGCCAGTTATATTTTAACTTGGTAGATGTTTTCGTTTCTAAGTTCCACCAATATTCTTTTGATCCATTGGCTTCAATATGGTCTACTTCTTCTATAGGTGTTATCTTTCTTGATATCCTGTTCCAGACTGTTCAGGCTACTACCTTATGGAAAGATAATACCTGGAAAACATTCTCTTGTAGGTTGCAATAATGTGGTTGATGTCTTCAGTCTTGGTCTTGTACAGTTTACCTTTGCTGTTAATGTTTCCTGCCTTTTATGTCATAGGTACTTAGTGGGGATATCTTGTTCCTGAGTTGCATAGAAGTAGCCTTTGAAGTGGGAGGTTATAAATTTTTGAATACTACATGCCATATATATATATATATATATATATGTGTGTGATAGTGGATTTTCATCGATGAGTTCTTGAAAATTGGTTATTTTCCCTAAAACTATATAT
>NC_068983.1:112108319-112113839 GCF_001194135.2 Octopus bimaculoides
TATATATATATATATATATATATATATATATATATATGTGTGTGTGTGTTTGTATGTCATTATTCAGTTTATTTCAATATTTCTTGCCAATAGAGAAAGAACCAGTTTCTAGCCTAGATCCAAAGCTCCTTCATTGGAATTCCAACATCAGCAATAAGGTATTTTTGTATGTATGTATGTATGTATGTATGTGCAGATTTGTATGTTTTATGTATGTAATCTCATGCTTAGAGTTACATATCTAGACATGCTCATATATATTTAAATGATAATCTTCTGGAAAGTTTTACAGATTTTTATAGTTCCAGTGATGGATTGGATCTGTAGTCTTCGAATTAGCTTTCTCCTTTATGGTTTTGAGAAGCCTAATTTCTCAAGATTGGTATTTAGGCAGTGTGTTACATATCCCAGGACCCCAGTAATTACAGGTATAAATCCGAACTTATAATTTGGATAGAGTAACTGCAGACTTCTCAATAGTTCAGCATTCCAAATCAGTATATCAGGTCTGTTGTGCTTACATTTTATTGAGGTTTTCACTGGTACATTCCACCAGTATTTCATCTTATTATGAATGGCTATGGCTTCTACCATATTTTAAATTCTTATTTCTTTGTCCTCAGTATTATCCTTCCAACATATTTCATTACAGAGTGTCCTAGCTACAACATCATGTCCCATGAGAAGATGATACTATGATGACATTTTCAGACAACTGCTTATGATGTGGATGTGAACTCCACACATTTCAGTGTGAACTCCACACATTTTACAGCTTTTCTTGCATCTTTCTCCCTTTTGTGCATCAAGTATTTGGTTGATATTTCCTGCTCCTGGATTGCCAACACATACCCTTCAAAGTGGGAGGTAGTAATTGGCTATTGGTCCATGATAAACTGTTTTGATGATCGATGTTACTATCGTTATGGAGCTTTCTACTAACATATCTATGCATAGTCTTCTGCTCATATAGGCTCATCCTTGCATCTGATGATATGTTACAGTAAAGTCATGCGACTTCTTTGGGCATGTATTCTAGGTTATCAGACAAGAGTGTTGCTCAAGGAGCTGCCTTCCAAGTCTTAATGATGTTATCAGCCTCATGTATGCAAACTTGGTAAGGGATGTACTTCGACACTTGGTGGTTAAAAGATGTTGCTGAAGAGATATGATGTGACATTCAAAAGCATTTTGGATTGATGTTAAACCTCTGCCATCTTGTTTTCATTTTAAATAGAGGTTGTCTATGTCACTGTTTATGTGGAAATTATGTGTGCTGATTAGTATTTTTCAGGTTTTCGCATCATTGGCTCAGACCTCAACAAGTGTCCAATCAAGCAGGCCAAATGTTGGTATGAGCACTGAAACTGCAAACACATTGTGGGCCACTGTTTTATTGAATGCAGAAAGTTCTGAGGTCCAAATTTTCTTTATTCAGCTGTAATATTCTTTAGTGACACGTGTTTTGCCACAGATGCCATTGTAAGATATATTTTCATCCACCCCTAGATACTTGTAACATTCCTCCTCAGATACAGGGGAAACAGTGAAATCATTGATGGAGATGTTACTAGTCTGGTTTATATTTTTCCCCCTTTTCACAACCATATAACAACATTTATCCTGTCCAAACTCCAGCGCTACATCCTTTGAGAATATTGTAACTAGGTCAAGGCTGTTTTTCATCTCATACATATTCTTTGCATAAAGTTTTAAGTCATCCACAAAGAAACAGTGTGTAATTTTGGTATTTTCGTTTCCTTGTGAACCAGTGGAATATCCTCCAGACCTCCTTAACATGAATGACAAAGGGTTTACAGAAAGTATAAGCAACATCACAGAGAGGCTGTCTCCTTGGATACGCCTTTGTGATGCTGTATTCTATCGGTGATTGTACAGTCACTCTTTGCATTTAATTTCAAGATGGTGGCCCACGATGAAGTTAGGTCAACTATGGCTTCGACTATGCTCACTGGAACTTTAGCAAGTTGAAGGGCTTCTAGCATCCATGAGTAGGGAACAGAGTTAAAGGCTTTCTTGTAGTCTAGCCACATTGAAGCTAGGTTCCTCCTATGCTCTTCCACCTGTGACATCACAGTTTTGTTGATTAACAATTGCTTGGCATATCCTCAGACTCCTTTCCTCCCAACTGCTTCTTCTGCTCTGATAATGTTGCTGGTTCCACAATGGTCCTGGAGGAAGAGGTTTAAACATGCTGTATATATCTTATGCATTAAGCTCTGGCATGCAATTAGCCGATAGTGTTTTGACATGTGGGTGGTTCTGCATTTGGGGATCAATTTTGTCTCTGCCTGAGCTAACCAGTGTGGTATGCTATTGTTCCCAATACTGGTACAGATTGACAAGATATGGTCGGTAGAGTGTTAGCTTCTTGTCCCAATATCCAACAATCAAGTCTCTTCCAGGTGTTTTTCCATCCTGAAGTTTCTGGATCACAGTTGCAAGAGCTTCACCATCAATGTTGTATGTCTTGGATGTAACGCAGGAGCAATAACCTTTTCAGATTTCTGCCAGCCACAGAGCATCTTGGTTAAATTCCTTCTTTTCACTCCAGGTTTTCCTCCAGAAGGAGTCTATGCCTTCTCGTGAAGGAGCTTCTGTGATGTTTACTCCTCCTCCTCTCATGTCTCTGTATACTGTTGCCTGTTTGCAGTTTAATTTTTTTTGTTTATTGTCCTTCTCTCGGTTATTCTCTTCTGATGACGGAGTTTTTCACTGACAGCTTTTAGCACCTGCTTGAGGGTAATCAGTTTGCAAGTGAATACCCTATTTTTGCTGTCTCCAAATATCATTTCTCTCTCCTTCTTTACTTTCTGTTGGTGGGATGTATTGTGATTTACTTGTTTGTATGCAATAAGCATCATTGCACGACTTATGGTCTTCCATAAACCAGTTATCTTTTTCTATGTCTTCAAAATCCATAAGAGTACTTTCTTTGTTATTTCAGTTTTGTTTACTTTTTGAATATTATTCATGTACTGTTTTGCAGTAATATCCAGAGCATATAGACACATGTTAATCTGCAAGTATGTGGGTTCATCACACTGTTGTAAATACTCATCACCAATTTCATTAACTTATGTATGTATATATGTATGTATGTATGTATGTATGTATGTGTGTACGTATGTATGTATGTGTATGCACGTATGTATGTGTGTGTGTACGTATGTATGTATGTATGTATGTATGAATGCATGCATGCATGCAAATACATGTAAATGTTATGTAATTATTCATGCACACATTACAATTACATCATGGATGAGCCATTTTAGCCACCTAAAGCAAATGGAAACTTTTGTATTGATTATTCCATTTATCTGGAAAGGTGTCAGTATTTTTGTCCCTTGTGATCACCGATACAATTCCACTGGAGTAACACTGTGTCAATTAAATGACTAAAATGGCTCTCAAGAGAGAATTTTTATTTCAAGGTCTCATATTAAGTGAAATACCAGACAATTGCAACTCTGAAATACACCCATTAAACACACACATGAAAGACTTCTGTATAGTTTACATGTACCAAATTTTACTCATAAGGTATTGATCAACATGTGGCTGTAGTGGAAGGCATCTACAGTGCCATGTAGAAAAATTGAAAGCTGTATGGCAAGCATGGCTGGTATTCAGACAGAAACAATTCATGAGCCTTTAATATGTCTGTTTCCTATGTTTTTTTTTTTTATTAACCCAAGTCTATATTCTAATAATGATTGCTTTTGTTTTCCATTATCCTCACATTCTAGATAGCTCTGTTAATAGAACATTCTATATGTTTTCCTTTTAGGACTATTGGGATTGAGATATCTATTAGAAGATGCTTTCAATCTGCTGTTTTTGTCTAATAATAGTGTTATGGGAATTTGTTTTAGCTATCCAGTCAGTAGGAATATCCATGCTTTTGGAAAGTTTCTTATTCTATACTTCAAAAACCTATTCTTTTGTCTTTTGTTAATGCTGGCAAATATTTTGTGACTCGAAGCATTCGACTTCGTTGGGCTTATTTTTATAATCAGTTTTACATGGTGCTCAGACTAAATTTTTATTCAGAAACAGCTTGATACATTGCTGAATAGTCAATGGCATTGGAGAACATAAAATTAAAGTTATAGTTAAGAAAAAATTAGCTGGCATGGAGGGATGGAAGCCATCTGAATATTAGAAATGATTTACATATATTATGATGATTTATGCCATATTTCAAAATGCTGACATCATGATAGCTGCCCAGTGTTCTGTGAACAGTGTAAAGGCTGTAAGATGTGACATGAACGACTGCAGTGGAAATTATGAAGCTGTGGCCAGAAGAAAGGAATACAGCAAACGTTCTATGTCTGCATGCCAGAAGTCATGCAACAACCAATGAACAAGGCATTAGGCACAATTCAGATGGCCATGTGAAGTTGCCACAGACTGGTCAGACTCTGGCAGGAGAGGGTTGTTTCTTGAAGGCCATATGCATGGCAGCAGGATTCAGCTCCTTACCACACCTCTGGAAAAAGCCAGAAGTGATCATTGAAGTATTTCTACAACTTCATCAGCCCCAATTCTGGCCTCCTAAATCCACAAATAGTACTCCCATGGATTAATATGCTCTGACTGTAACACCAAAGCCAAGTTAGTGGCCAAGATCAAGGAGCTATTTGATGATCTTTCCAGAGACATAGGGGTGAAAGCATGCATCAAGTTCTGAAGCTGTCTTGAGGCTGTGGTGGAAGTGAGGGCTACATTGAGTAAACAGTTATCGCTTAACAGTAATCTAGTTGGTATATTTTGATTTCTTGAAATACTTTTATTTTTGATGTGATATTGCATGTCCTTTTCCTTTTATACAAACTGTCAAATTTAGCCTGAACACCTTCTACATCAGGTCTAGTAACCTGAAATCATATGTTTACTTGTCATTAAATAACCCCCCACCCCATATTCTCCAGCTACTTCAGATTCTACTTCATAGGATTTTAGTTCAAAGGCAGTGATCTTAAACAATGTCAAGAAGCCTTTCTATTGAACTTCCCAATAACTATTTTGTTTTGTTTTTATTTCTTCCTATTACCGCTCCTCCTATTGCTGCTGCGGCTACTGCCACTTATTGTTAATGATGAAAGAAGGTAAATTAAATAGAGTAACTGGTAAAATTCCAATGCTATGTTGTGTTCTTTTATGCTTCAGCTTGGCTTTTCATTCTTTTGGGGAGGAGGGTGGTGGATGATAAATGAATAGCTTTCATATACTGGGGATTGTTTTAAATCAACTATAGGCGCAGGAGTGGCTGTGTGGTAAGTAGCTTGCTTACCAACTACATGGTTCCGGGTTCAGTCCCACTGCATGGCACCTTTGGCAAGTGCCTTCTACTATAGCCTCAGACCGACCAAAGCCTTGTGAGTGGATTTGGTAGACGGAAACTGAAAGAAGCCCATTGTATATATGTATGTATATATATATATATGTATATATATATATATATATATATATATATATATGTATGTGCGT
>NC_068983.1:112113879-112115583 GCF_001194135.2 Octopus bimaculoides
TATATATATATATATATATATATATATATATATATATGTATGTGCGTTTGTGTGTCTGTGTTTGTCCCCCCACCATCGCTTGACAACCAATGCTGGTGTGTTTACGTCCCCGTAACTTACCGGTTCGGCAAAAAGAGACCGATAGAATAAGTACTAGGCTTCCAAAGAATAAGTCCTGGGGTCGATTAGCTCGACTAAAGGCGGTGCTCCAGCATGGCCACAGTCAAATGACTGAAACAAGTAAAAGAGTAAAGAATATACATCCCATGCTCCCCAAATGTGGGACCTTCTCTTAATGCTAAAAATCAATATTACGCTTATAATACTGTTTCTCTCTCTCTCTTTCTCTCTCTCTCTTTCTCTTTCTAAGTATTTATCCACCCATTATATAACTTTTTCAATTAATTACTGTGTGCTTTCATTGCATAACCATGGCTATGCTCTGTATCCCATAGTACTATAGTAGTAATAATCTGTGAATGACATGGATAATGCCTATTAGTGCTTTACCATTAATACTCTAATGTAAGTTGTATACTGTTCATAGTAGTGCTCTACATATAATGCCTTCTTGATAATGTCTGGGTGAGCTGTACATATAATATTCTATATTAAATATGTTCTCATCTTTGCAGTGGTATATTGATAATGTTCAATCCATGATAAGGATAATTCCTTGTATGCAGTAATGTACCAATAAATAAGTGTTAAATAATAAATAATAACATGTAAGGTATGTATCAAGGCTGCAAACTGGCAAAGTCATTAGTATGCTGGGCAAGATGTTTAGCAGCATTTCAACTGTCTTGACATTCTGAGTTCAAATCCCGCTGAGGCAGACTTTGCCTTTTATTCTTTTGGATCTGATAAAAGGAGTACCAATTGAGCACTGGGGCTGATTTAACTTACTCCCCAAATTTGCTGGCCTTGTGCCAAAATTTGAAACCAATTTGTAAGGTATGCATGACGTAAAAAAATGCTGTATTGTATGTTGTGTGCATCTTCATAAGATGAGTCTAGAACTCAGAAATACTAGGTTTTATGCTGTATAGGTGTGTAAATTGACTCTTCTCAAAGTATCTGTGAGCACAAAGGAGAAAATGACATGTTATGTTATTTCATTAATTTTAGCTTACATTATTTTCTCATTTTGTCTTTGAAAATCAAAGTTTAATTTTAGTGTTAGCATGAGATAAAGCAAGAAAGCTACCAGAAGCTTTCTCTGTCCATAGATTTGTGATAGGCTCATTTTCTCCGTTAATAAGAATAGTCACTTGATGCTTCCGTCCTGGCTACAAAAGTCAATAACTCAATATTCGAAGTGGTTTCTATGACTGATTTACTGACTGATAATAGCAGTGGCAGTGATTGGATTGCTCTAGTTGAGAGGTGATACTGATGCAATCATTGGCAACAGTATGTTAGGGTAGCAGGCCTAGCTGTTATGATGGAAGCTTTCACAGTGCTGGCAGTGGTATTGTTTAGAATTAAACAGTGCTGGTCAGAAGAATAGGTAGAAATGAAAGTAGGCAGTGAACTGGTAATGTCGTTGCTTGATCATATTGTTTTGGTTCTCTGCACTTGTAAGTTCAAATCTTACTGTGACCAACTTTGTCTTTAAACTCTTCAGATTTTATAAATGAAATATTTGTTGAATAATATTGTTAAAACCTCTCTCTCTCTCTCTCTCTCTCTCTCTCTCTC
>NC_068983.1:112115663-112116966 GCF_001194135.2 Octopus bimaculoides
CTGTGGTTAAACTTGGAGGGACAACAGATAGGCTCTGCCAAGCTTAAGAAAAAAAGATACCCACGTCTGTATCAGCAATTGTGGGTTCACAGAAGAGAAGACATTGCAATAGTAGATATGATGTTTCTGGTAATTTTGGAGGATGGGGTGGTGATATCGGTTGTGGTGGTGATGCGATAATTTGACTGTGCTGGCGGTGATGAGGGTGGTGGTAGTGGTGGCAGCAGAATAAGTACCAGGTTTTACAAAAGAAAAAAAAAACAATAAATAACAAGTACTGAGGTCAAATTCATTTAACTAAAATTCTTCAACGTGGTGCCCCAGCATGGTCACACAATCTAATGACTGAAACAAGTAAAAGATAAGAGGCATAAAATAAAAAGATCCTGGTAATAAAAGAAATTGGGTTTCTATCCAGTATTCACTCTACATTATATCTTTGCAGTGCTTAAGATGTTGCTGTTGGCACTCCATCGCTTACGACGTCGAGGGTTCCAGTTGATCCGATCAACAGAACATCCTGCTCATGAAATTAACGTGCAAGTGGCTGAGCACTCCACAGACACGTGTACCTTTAACGTAGTTCTCGAGGATATTCAGCATGACACAGTGTGACAAGGCTGACCCTTTGAATTACAGGCACAACAGAAACAGGAAGAAAAAGTGAGAGAAAGTTGTGGTGAAAGAGTACAGCAGGGTTCGCCACCATCCCCTGACGGAGCCTCGTGGAGCTTTAGGTGTTTTTGCTCAATAAACACTCACAGCACCTGGTCTGGGAATCGAAACCGTGATCCTATGATCGTGAGTCCACTGCCCTAACCACTGGGCCATTGCACCTCCACAGTGCTTAAGATACATACACACCAACAGTACAACCTGTATGAACTCTTTCTACAGAGAGTTCACTTATTTTCTTCTACCAAATTAATATTACTTAGAAATAATGCTGAAGTACATAGAGTTGACCATTCTATATTTCTTTTGTTTTTTTCCTTGCTTCCCTCTATCTCTCTCTCTCTCTCTCTTGCTCTCTTTATATATATATATGTATGTATGTATATATGTATGTATATTTCTCTATCTCTCTTGTGTATGCATGTATGTAATGAAGGAATAGATAATACAGTTGACGCTATTCTTGGACTTATATGTATATATATGTATATGTATATTTGTATGTATGTCTATATGCATATATATATACATA
This sequence comes from Octopus bimaculoides, assembly GCF_001194135.2. Classification (NCBI taxonomy): domain Eukaryota; kingdom Metazoa; phylum Mollusca; class Cephalopoda; order Octopoda; family Octopodidae; genus Octopus; species Octopus bimaculoides. The sequence goes on from NC_068983.1 coordinate 112,116,871, forward strand.
TATTTATATATGCGTATATATATGTATATACGTGTATATATATATATATATGTACATATGTGTATATATATATATATATATATATATATATATATA
>NC_068983.1:112117007-112117754 GCF_001194135.2 Octopus bimaculoides
TATATGTGTATATATATATATATATATATATATATATATATATATATGATAAGTAAAATACATATATAGAGTATGTAAAAGATATACTTAGAGTGTGTTGAAAGCTTTCACGAAACATATTCTAACACTAAGCAAGATGAATGTTTCTTTCAGCTAGGTAAACCAAACCATGGTATTATTTCTGAAACTAATCAGTTTTTCAATTTTTCCTGACATATCATTTGTCAAAAACATTGACTTTACCGAAAACAAGTCAGTCATGCCTATAGAAAACGCATTCTTGTTTTGTTTTTGCTTCAAGTTTTGTTTTAACACCTTCTTGTTTCTGTAAGATTTCAGACTTCAATTCAAGGAGAATGAACATTATTACTCTTTTGCTGTCACAGATACCATTGACTTAAATATATTGCCCTCTTAGATTTTTGTAGTTCAGTAAATCTGCTTGAAATTATAGTAACAGAGGATAAATAGCATTTCGTACATTGTGCCTTATGAGGTTAACACTAGTCATATTTGTTGGAATGTTAATGTTCCTAGACTACTTACATTTGCTGTTGCCTAAACAGGTGTGGTTGTGTCGTAAGAAGTTTTGCTTTCCAAGTATGTGGCTCCAGGTTCAGTCCCACTGCTTGGTATCTCGGGCAGGCAGGCAGGTATCTTATACTATAGTGCCTGGCGGACCAAAGCCTTTTGAATGGATTTGGTATACAGGAACTGAAAGAAGCTCATCACACACACACACACACA
>NC_068983.1:112117764-112122916 GCF_001194135.2 Octopus bimaculoides
ACACACACACACACACACACACACACACACACACACACACACACACACACACACACACACACACACACACACACACATATATATGTATATATATATATATAAATATATATCATAATCATCATCATTTAATATCCACCTTACATGCTATAGCCAATAGTAAAGTACTTTAATAATAAATCAAAAAATATTAGCTAGATTATGGCTGGGAGATAACAGTTTACTCAAAGTAGCAGTCCTCAACTTCCACAATGGCTGCTTGATAGCTCTGGAACCTGGAACATACAGTCCTCACTGAGTCACTGAGAAGATCTTCAAACACTCTTTGATCTTGGTCACTAACTCAGCCTTGGTGTTATAGACAGAGTGGTTACTGTCTTTCTCAGCCATGTCCTACATATAGTAATCCATGGCATTAATTGAAGGAATAAGGAACTCAGAAAATGGTGGGGCTGGTGAAGTCATAGAAATTCTCTGGCATACACTTCTGATACTTTCCAGACGTATGACAAGGAGCTAAATCCTGTTTCTAAAAATATGGCTTTCCAGCAGAAACCTTCTCCACTCAGAGTTTGACTGCAGTCTCCAACAGCTTCACATAGCTTCTGAATTGAGCATAAGACCTTCTTCAATGATGCAGGGTGACATGATATGTGTGTGTATATGTGTCTATATGGTTGTGCACACATGAGTGTGTGAGCAGGCATGTGTGTGTCTATGAAGGTATTGTTTGTGTATGCATGTGTGTGCATGGTAACACATGCATATGTCTGTGTGTATATAAAGCAGTGTGTGTGAATATGCTCCTTGTGTTTCTGCATGTGTATACATGTACATGTGTGTGTGTGTGTGTGTGCGCGCGCACATGCATGCATGCAAGTTCAAGTGTCTGTGTGGGTGTGTGCATGCATGCAAGTGTATGAAGTTATGTGCATGCATACTGTAAGCGTTTAACATGTGTGTGTATATGTATTATACCCTAAATTCTGAATATTATTGATTTTTATTTTCCAATTAAGCACAAGGATCCTGTTTGTAACTGGATAGATAGTATCTAAGGGCAATGTTCATGACTTTCTTAAGAGCAATAGAAATGTAAATAAAGTGAATTGGCATCTACATTTTCAACTGGATAACTATTTAGTTCATATTCTATCGATGTTCACTAAATTATCATAGACTCACACTGGTGTCTCAATAAAATTTGCCAAATATGTACATGAAAACTTTTGAAAGACACTTCAACAAGTTGTTCTTTAGGGTTCCTCCAAGAAAGCTATAAAGGAGTGACAGAGAACAAAAGGTCAAAGCTTACCAGGAAAAAAGCCATTAATTTCCATTACTGTCAATAGTGATGTGCCATAGTTGAAACAGCTCATCACAATTCTTACAACACTTGCTTCTCTGTGTAGCAAGTAGAACTGAGTGTGAAGTATATGATTGAGAAGTGAAAAATGGCAAGTTGTTCAATTTAATATAAGAAAAACAAAATGTTGCAAAAACACAGTTCAGTGACAATACAGAAGTGAATTAAGAATCAAAATGAAATACCAAAAGAAAATTCTATAAATTAATGGAAGTTCTGATGTGTTGGGAATAAGAATATAACTTTCTGTGTTGGGAGTAAGAATATAACTTTCGATAAAGAAAGTTGGGTTAAAAGACCATCACATTTGCTAATTGACAAACATATATCATTTTGTTTTGAGTATTAGTTTGTTTTAGAATTGTCTGTAGGAAAGCTATATAGTTGGTGTGTCAAATTATTGGTATGACAGTGAAATAGGCAGAGTAAATGTAAATAGACAGACATTATATACGAACAGAATTTATACTAGACTTTATGTTTGAATGAATTTAAATCTCAGGTGGGAATAAAAATGTCTGGTTCAGTTTGGAAAAAATATGATGATGTGAATATGTGATAAAAATATAGTGAATGAGTGTTGCAAGATTTTGGCAGACATTTAATGTGGTGGAAACTACCTACCTTCAATTTATCAAAAGGAATTTTCAAGAGTTGGTTTGGACTAATAGTTAACATGAAAATATGCCAATTAATAACATGATATAAACTAGTTACTTGAATTAACAAATATATTGATTTCATTTTAAGTTTTAAAGAATTTACATCAGTTGTAGATAATTACAGTAAATTATTTTAATGCTAAACCTACTTCCCGTTTTATTAAGTCTCATTATTCTGAACATCAATTACTACCTTCCTTTTATTTACTGGTATATCTAATGAGATCAGTGATATACAGCAATTAATTGTGTGGTTAGTACAGATCTACTGTAGTCACTTGAGAGAACTAAATTGAGTATATTCTATTAGATGTAATGATAAATTATGTGAAATGCAGAGTAGAAATGAGACGTGAAGAGGTTTGCTTACTTTGTTTCTTATGATTTAATCTCAGAAAGTGAGATAGTACTAGTGGGATAGGGTGTGCTACTGTGTTGAGTCTACAATTTTGGTATAAGTTTCTGTAAATAATGTTTGTTGCCACTTCAACATGGCTGTTCCATACAAACTGACATTACTACCATTTTTTGACCCCAAGAGGACGACTCCTCTAGCTGGTTATTGATGCAATCTGCACCCGATAATATATATTACAAACAGGGTAGTAATGTTGGTTCGTACAGAATATTCATGTTGAAGAGGTAACAAACATTACTTCTCTGTATAGTTAGTAATTTCATCTCTTATAGAGATTTTCTAACTAGCTGCTTTGCTCTCAGCAAATAATTTTTAGATTATTTCTATATATAATGCAACCCTGATTTAATATTTGTTTCTGAACATGTATTCTTAGATTAATAATAAAAGGGTAAAATTAATCAATTAGATTAATTAATTAATCAATCAATTAATTAATAATTTTACCAAGTAGATCGGTATGTTAAAATGACCTTTATAGGTAAAATTATACAAATATTCTATAATTATAAACATAATTATAATTAGGGGTCAGCTAACCACCTTATCACATACCGAATTTAGAAATAGGAGTTAAAAATTCCTTTTCTACTTCTGTAAGAATCTCCACAACAGTAACACACTTTTTTACGTAGGCAAAGAGAAAAAACAGTGAATCAACACGACTCCGATTTGCCACATACGTGTTTCAAGATTAAAGTGTTTAATTACTTACTTCTCTCTTCAGTGTAGCGTTTCCAATTATATTCTTAGATTTGAAAGCAAATTATTAGAAAGTACAAATCTTTCTGCAATAGAAATGAAATTGGAGACTTTTATGGGAGGGGGTTGGTTCATTACATTAACTGATACTTATTTCACTGGTTTTGAAAGGACAAATGGCAAAGTCAACCTCAGTAAAGTCAACCTTAGAATGTAAAGACAGAGAAAGTGCCATTAAACATTTTGTCCAGCATGCTAAATATTCTGTCAGTTCACCACTTTAAGAACATTGTATAACAAAACTACAAGAATAGAAAGAATTATAAGAAAAAAATGTGCCATCTTTCTGTGGATGCACAGTAATCGTAGCTTATACAGAATCTCTCAGAGTAGTGAAGTTGATGCTGAACTTTTTTTTTAAATGAGAAAGTTTTCTTGTGGGGAAGATAATGTTGGGGTTCACAGGATCAGAAAGTCAAGGGGATGAACTATAAAAGCATGATGAAGGGAAGAAAGAAAGGGGAATCAAATGAATTTGAATGAAAATGATGCACAACTTACTGAGAAGTGCAAAGATAATTGCATTAATACCAGTAGTAGAAGGAAGAGAGAACATATGATGACTTATTAGATGTTGATTGTTAATGAATAAAGACACACCTTACAGTTGAATGACTAGTTTCGGATGTGGTATTATTGCTAGACATGCATTTGCATGTGTAGCAATGTTATCTGCTCTGTGTAGGGTCAGCAAATGTGTAAAACTTACATATTTTTCTCTCCTGAAAAGGCAACTCCAAGTCTAAGGCACAGTATAATTTTTAGAGATATTGTGGTTATCACAGGTTAGCTAAATAATATTTCCACAGGCTATTTTGATGTAAGTGAATCAGACAAAGTTTGTAAAAGTCCCCTGGACTTACTGGATATTTAAGATGTTTCTACTCATGGAGTTTATAAATATTTTGTGGAAAATGTCTTACTTACTGCTGAGGAAGTTGTATTTGGGAAAAGTTACTGAGACTTTAAATCTGATATCATCTGTACTAGAGCATATGTAAGTCTGGTTAGAAGTAACAGTAAGCAGGCTGCTAAAAATAAAGAAAGAAGTGAGAGAGATATCACAAAACCTTGAGACACATCCTAGTTGATTAACTGGCATTAGAGAGAGCCCTATTGATACATGGTACAATGGAGCAATCTAACAGGAATCCTCTAATCCAAGAAATGAGAAATGATAGAAGTAGGTTGTAATTGAGCAGCCTTGTAAAGAAGCTGTGGCACCGTAAAGGAGTGATGAAAGCTTTTGTTGATTTCAAAGGTTACAATTTATATTAAAGTTCTCAAGGATAAGAAATAACTAATTTTACAACAAAGCATACTCATAATAGAGGCAATTCAATGAAGTTCTGGGAAGAATTGTTTAGATTAGAATTGGAAGGATTGGTTCTCACAAACGAGTTGATGTGGGGTCAAAAAGAATGCATATGTGATGTAGTAAAGACCTACAAAATTTTACAAAAAACATCTTATAAAATCCAAGAGGTTGGATAAGCTATATCTCAGATGTAGGAGATAGAGCATGAAGGGTTGTTTTAAGTTTGATGTAACTTCACATTGTGGAGTGAAATTAATAAACATGAATTTCTCAGGTAGTAAGAGAAGTATGGTAAAGATACAGGCAGTTGTTGGGGTATGGCAAAGTTTATATATTCATTCAAATAGATGCATTCTTTTGTCTGACACATATAAATCTTAACCTCAGTATCAGTCTCCCTCCAAATTCCTCACACACTAATAAATGCACACATGTACAGTTTATAACAACCGTTCAGTGATTAAGTCAAAATTATTGGTCGGGTGCATTACAATGAGCAGATAATAACTAGGAAAGAAAACTGTGCGTGTGTGTGCACATGCACACCTGTGTGTGTGAGAGTGTGTGTGTGTGTGTGTGTGTGTGTGTGTATATATGTGTATGTATATATATATATATATAGATATATA
>NC_068983.1:112124975-112133173 GCF_001194135.2 Octopus bimaculoides
GACTGGCTCCCGTAGGATTTTCGAGCGAGATCGTTGCCAGTGCCCCTGGACTGGCTTGTGCGGGTGGCACATAAAAGACACCATTTCGAGCGTGGCCGTTTTCGTGCGGGTGACACGTAAAAACACCCACTACACTCTCTGAGTGGTTAGCGTTAGGAAGGGCATCCAGCTGTAGAAACTCTGCCAAATCAGACTGGAGCCTGGTGTTGCCATCCGGTTTCACCAGTCCTCAGTCAAATCGTCCAACCCATGCTAGCATGGAAAGCGGACGTTAAACGATGATGATGATGATGATGATATATATACATGTATATGCATGTACATACCTATTTTATTTATTTATATGTTAATACACACACATACACATAGAAGTAATTATATACATATAGTCTCAATGTGTGGAACCTTGGGCAAGTGTCTTCTAAAAGAAACCTGTTGTATATGTGTGTGTATGTTTGTGTATGTGTGTGTGTCCTTGTGTCTGTTTGTCCCCCACCACCACTTGACAACTGGTATTGGTTTGTTTACATCCCAGTAACCTAGCAGTTCAGCAAAAAAGACCAATAGAAGTACCTGGCTTGAAAAAAGAAAAAAAAATAGTAAATACTGGGGCCAAATTGTTTGACTAAAATCCTTCAAGGTAGTGCCCCAGCTTTGTTGCAGTCTAATACATGAAAAATATCTTAAAAGATATATCCATGCACACATTTTTTTCTTTTTCCCTCCAGCCTCTCATTCATCTTTCTCTCTCTCTCTCTCTCTCTCCTCTAATCTTTCTTACTTATTTCTCTTCTTTTTTATTATATCTTTCTCCTCCTTTCTCTCCTTGTCCTACATAACACTCTCTTACATTTTCTCTCTCTCTCTGTCACACATACAGATACACGGTTATATGACAACCACCCAATGCTTAAGATGGAATTTTCTGGTAGCAACAAAATTCTTCCACATTTTCGGTTGTGAGAAGTTGATATCTTTCTGACGAAGAAACTTCAGTTGTTTAGCATCTTATTGCTTTTGTTTGATAACAGTATCAATCATTGTACTCTTCGTGAAGAAGCCACCTCAAGTCAAAATTGAAGGTGAAGAACCATATTAAGTCACCAAAAAGTATTCATTTCTTCTCTATGAATTTATTTATTTATTTATTACAAAACTAGAAAGACAGTTTTCTGCAGAGGAAATTTGTAATGTCTGTTTAGACCCTTACCATTCTGATACTGTGAGTATCAATCATTGTTCTGTTCACAAAGAAATCATCTAAAATACTTTACTAAATTCATTGAAAAATATTGAACAAAATCAAAGTTACTGATCACTAGGACAAACTTCATGTAAAATTTTATAGGCAATGGTGATTCTTTGTTTAGACTTGTATTACTCTTGTATGATAACAATACCAATACTAGTTATTGAACACTTTTAGAAGAAGCTATATAGCATACATGCAACAGTTAGAGGCATTTTCATTCTGTTATTCCTAACACCACAGTGCAAGAATAACGAAGATACATGAGTACGGATGGCACAGATGGTGATGTTGAACCTGTTGCCATTAGTGAATTGTGCAATGTAGTAATTTAGCTGTTGAACACGTATAGAAGTCAAACTGTCAATGGCCACTATGATGCTCTCTATCTCATAAACAATTACTAGCATAAGAGAATTGGGGGGGGGGGAACATTGCAAGGTAAAAAAAGAGAGGAAAAGAATGAGGTTTCAAAAAATAAAATAAATGAACAACAATGTGTAACAGTAAGAAAAAATCCAACCAAACATAAAAGAGAAAAGTAAAGTTGCATAAAGTGAGGCAATACAAAAATGCAAGAAAGTCATGGATAGAAAAAGAATTGCAGAGGAGAAAGAAAAAGTTATAGAAATTATGAAAAGTGTAAGAAAATAAAGACAAAGAAATACAGTTGCCAAAAAGGAGAGAGGCAGATACAAAAATAGAGCAAAAGTGTGTAAAAAAAACTAAGAAATGAGATTAAAAATGTCTTGCCAAGAAAAGCAGTAGAAAACTATGGACAACTGCACTGGAAGAAACTGCTTTTAAAAATGATCCTAATAACGATTATGCATCTGCAAAGTTGAATAACTAAGATCTATGTGCAAAACATCTGACAATTAGCGTACTTGAAAATGGGATGAGGAGTCATTTAGCATGTGTTGTTCTAAAGGTAGAAATCTACAATTGAGTCATTAAAAGTGATAATAGATCTTCTTTTGGGCACCACATAAAAAAATAAAATACTCTCTTAAAAGCATTTGAACAAACAACTGAACTTTTCAGATTACATCAATTGGAGAGGAAATCATAAAGAAAAGTGGATTTCTACCAACTTTTAGAGGTAAGGACAAATTTATCGCAGAACTGGATCTCATAAGTCTTTGAAAAAAAAAGAAACACAGTTTTTCAGTTATATTTTATATTCAAAAAAGTTATAAAAACTGGTGAGAAGTATACAGAATGATGAAAGCATACTGATCCTTGATATGAAAGAGAAAACAGTGGTCAGGAAGTGATTTTATGTGAGACATGGAGCATGCATGGAATAGAGAAAGATTACCTCATGCTGATGCTATAGACATACATCAATCCAAGTTAACAGCAGTAGGGGATATAAATTGACCAAAAACATAAAAAGAGGGAAAGCTGCAGGTCCACAGGGATTGCTGGAGAGACATTCAAAATATCTAGTGAGGGAGGTTTTCATGATTATCAACTGAGTAGTTAATCAAATAATACTAGGAAGTGTCATGTCCCATGACTGGCATAGTAGTATCATTGTAAACTGCTATAAAAGCAGAGAAAATGCCTTAGAGAGGAGCAATTGTAGAGGAATAAAATTACTAGATCAGATTATGAGGATCATGGAGAAGATCATAACAGTTGCTTCATGACAGGGTAGACATAAAAGTGATGCAGTTTGGTTTTATGCCCAGAAGTTGTAATCTTCCTAGTGAGGCAAGTGCAGGAGGAGTACTTGGCTAAGAGTAAACTATTATAACCTGGCATTCGTTGACTTGAGACAGCATTTGACAGGGTACCACCTACAGTAATATGATGATCTCTAAAGAAACTAGACATTGACAAATGACTTTGAGAGTTGTAGAAGCCATTACAAAGGTGCAGTAAGTAAAATAAGAGTTAACAATGACTTTGCTGATAAATTTAGCATGAGAGCAGAAGACCATCAAAGTTTTGTCCCACTCCATTCCTATTTGTCCTACGAGCCATCACAGAGAAGTTTAAGACTAGCTGGTTATGGAACCCCAATATACTAATAAGCAAGTTCACATAGTTAAAACCAGAGGTGAATTAGAGAGGAAATTCCAGGCATGGAAGCTAAACTTAAATTTGTAGGCTCTTAAGATAAACTTAGCCAAGACAAAGGTTTTAGTAAGTAAGAAAGAGGACAGGATCCTTGTACCATCAGGAAAATGGATTTACTCGATATGCTGAGAAAGGGTAGGTACAAACTTCATATATTGTACCCAATGTAAGCAATGGACACACAAGATGTGCAATGGAATTGCATGCAGTCTAACATAGAACATAAGCTTCAAATGTGAGTACATACAATGAAATCACAGGAAATAAGACCTCTTGATTGCATGAATGGCTCACTAGTCATTGACAGCCTTTCTTATCTAGGAGATAATATGAATTTGCAAGAATGATGTTAGTTCTGAAAGTATAGTTGCCAAAGTAAGAATGGATGAAATGAAAGTTCAGGGAACTACTACTACTTTTGGCAACAAAGATCTTTTCCTTCGGAGTGAAGACCAAATTGTATAATGTTCATGTTAGAAATGCAATTCTGAATGGTAGTGAGACACAGGACTAGATACAGAGAATTTGAGAAGATTGGAAAGAAATGAAGCGAGCATGCTCTGTTGAATGTGCAACATCAGTGTGCATGAATGATATAATACAAATGTCCTGAGAAAAAAACTGAGTATAAGTGGAATCAGATGTAGTGTGCAAGAAAGAAGACTGTAACTGGTATGGACATGTAATGCATATGGATGAAGTCAGCAGTGCAAAAGAGTACCAATTACTTAATGCAGATGGTGTTTGCAGAAGAGAGATCTAGGAAGACATGGGATGAAGTGGTGAAGGCTGACCTCAGAAATTTGAGCCTCACAGAGAAGGTGACAAAGGAGTGGGATGACTAGCAATACATGATCCTCAAGAATACTCAGCCACTTCAGTAAAACTATGTTCTGTAGGCACTGTGTGTATACACATATATGTAATTATAAAAGGCCCCAATCTCTTCTGTAAGTCACCTCCCTACCATCCACTATCTCTCTAACTGCAGCTCTCACTTCATACTGCTTGTCCTTCATCCATTAATATTGTTCACTCCACCCATACTTTACACTAATCACCCAAACCCAACTGAATCAGCAAATTATCTCTCTCTTCCCCCTACCATATCAGGTCTCCCTACCTGCACCATGCCACTATCTCTCTTCCCCTACTCAGGCATCCTACTCAGTCACATGTCATCTCTCTCACCTTTTCCCTGTATACTGTCAACTGTATTATCGTTGCTATCCTGTTGCTTATCCTCCACTTTCTTCAGCTTCCCCCAATCTTATCCAAATTATTCATCATTGATCATCCCTCACTCCTTATCCCTCCTTCAAACCTACTTAATGCTTATAGCTGTTATCTATCACTGCTTCATTCACCTATTCTACCATCTCTCACTCACCCATATTCTCTTGCAAACCTTCTCCTACTCACACTCCCAGTTTTTCTTTCCTCGCTCACTTCTACTTCACTTCACCTAGAGGAGACACGCAAACACCTTATCATCATTATTTAATCTCTTCTCTTTCCACCTTCTCTTCTAATCATTAATAGCTATGTATCTCCTATATAGTAAGGAACTTACTCTTCCACCTTCTCTTGTACTTTAACCGCTCACCTCCAAGCATAAACCATCTCCACCCTGGAGGTCATGGTCTTGTGAGCTGCATAGTGACCTCATAGATCTGGTGACAAGAAAAAAAAAGCATTAAACACATGCTGTGAAGTGGATGGTAATCAGAAAGGCATCCAACTGCAGAAACTATTCCACAACAAACACTGGAGCATGTTGCCAGTCCTTGGACCCATCAGATCCTCTCAACCCACCCAACCCATGCCAGCAAGGAACATGGATGTTAGATGATGATGGTGATGATGAGGATGAGGATGATGATGATGATGATGATGATGATGATGGAACATGGGCATTAGAGGATGACAATGACTACGATGATGATGACGAAGACAACGACAACGATAACGACCATGATGACAATGATGATGAAGTACAATGTTACAACAAAAGCAGCCTAAGTACATGATTAAAACTTATTTTAAAGCTGAAAAAAAAAGAATGCTTCTTGGAAAGCATTTTTAAGACAGAAGCATTTGGTAAGCACTAAAATATACTTTAGCTCTAGATTTTCAAGTTGTCTATTATGCTAACAAAAAAACGAGCTGGAAAATATGTTCATTGATTTAATATTTCTGAGCATAATCAAGTGGCAATTATTATGGTAGGAGAAAATCATGACAATACAATATTCTTTTGAAGTGACATGATGCTAGCATCAGTTTAATAAATGAAACTTCCTGTTCATACAATGCCTGTCTTTTAATGTAAAAAATGGATATCACTTTTGTATGCCACAAGTTACTGGAACCACTTCCAAAAAGAAAACTGCATCTTGTATAAGTTATGGTTATTGATTGATTGATGATTTCAAGTAATTAATTTGATCATCTTAATCATTGCCAAGAATTTTTTCACCAGTATATAGTGGATAAGTATGTCAAAATAAAATTGGACAGGCTGTGCTACATAAAAAGGCTCCAAAAGGATTCAGATTCTTTTACAAATACAGATTCCTTTACAAATTCACAAGATGGTATGGCATTAATGATAATATCACAGAGACAGAGCTCAGACATTGTATATTCTCATCAAGCTTTACAGGTATTACAAAATATATGCTTGAGAAGACACAAGGTGCTGTGATTAATGTATGTAAATGCAAACACCCAGATATTTTCATGAAGTTTACCTGCCAAGGTAAATGGAACAAAATCCAATCAAAGCTTATCTAGGATAGTTGTACCCTTTCAGACACTACATAACTCAATTAGATTTTTATCTCAAGGTTTCCAAAATGAGAAACCTTATAACTGATCACACATATTTCGATGTCACACATTTCAACGCCATTGTATAAAAGACGTCTGCGTCATGTAAATATATTCATCTGGTTTTTACACAAAATTCACTCAAATGAGATTGGTTCTATCATGTCAGCAGAAATTCCAAGACCCATACACAAATACAAAAAAAGGAAGTTCATGAAATTATAAAATCGAACATGGTTCCTTGCCTGTGTGGTTACCTCAACCTCTCAGATAGATATTTATCATGGAAAATGGAAGTTTTGAAACAGAAACTGATCAGTATGCAATTGGTAATCAATGGATGAGCCTAATAGCCCTTTTTTTCAAAACTAAAACATTCAATGCCCCTGTAAATGCAAAGTACTGTAATTTTACAAAGTCCATCAAGTGCATATGTAACAATATTAACAAGGGTTCGGAGCTTGCAATATTCAGTCTCTATCAGAAGATATTTCAAGGTGAAGAGACACAATTTGAGACGGAGAGGTATAACTGTAGCAATGGTGCTTCTTGAAGTATATTTGACTCCTTTACACCTAAACAAACATCTTCCAGTTCAACAACTGACGATTCATTTTAAGAATGGACAAAGAATATATTGCAGCACAGAAGTTACATGTTAGCCATTCAAAAACACCTTAAAGACTCTCTCTCTTTACTCTTTTTTACTCTTTAACTCTTTTACTTGTTTCAGTCATTTGACTGCGGCCATGCTGGAGCACCGTCTTTAGTCAAGCAAATATACCCCAGGACTTATTTTTTGGATGCCTAGTACTTATTCTATCGGTATCTTTTGCCGAACCGCTAAATTACAGGGACATAAACACACCAGCATCGGTTGTCAAGCGATGTTGGGGGGACAAATACAGACAAACAAACATATACACACACATACATACATATATACGACGGGCTTCTTTCAGTTTCCGTCTAACAAATCCACTCACAAGGCTTTGATCGGCCCGAGGCTATAGGAGAAGACACTTGCCCAAGGTGCCATGCAGTGGGACTGAACCCAGAACCATGTTGTTGGTAAGCAAGCTACTTAAACATTTATTGCCCCTTATACAGTGTTAAAATTTTCATTGCTTAATCTGGAGACTGGTAACTTCACCACTTGTCAGGTCATAGTTTGTATGACAAGAATTTTGACTCCATATTACAAATGATAAATATTGAATTGAAGTTATCAGTCTTCACATGTTATCGAATGGCAAGCGTGTGTCGTCCACACTGTAATCATTTTAGTTTCATCACACGATCTCAGATCAAAACCCTTGACAGGGAAGTACACAACTAGAAGGATATATTTTACTATAGAAACTGCTGATCAGCAATCCTTGGCTCCAAGGGACTCTGCATTAATACCATTATTCAGACTTTATGAGAAATATTTTCACTAAAACTGTGCATCAGCAGTTATCATTATACATGGAACAACAAACAATGGAACTACATAACCAATTATGATTTTACACTAAATAGTAAATGAGAAGAGCAAATAAGATTATTAAGTGGTTTGTACCTGAGTAACACCAGGTAATCCAGTTCTCTCACTTACTTACTCTGTCTCTTTCTCCTTATATATGTTTGTGTGTGTGTGTGTACATATATATGTGTATGTATATATATGTATTATGTATGTTTGTATTTATGTATGTATGTATATATATATATATATATATATATATATATAACAATATATTATAAATTAACTACCAACAAAAATAATTGGTAAGCTAACTTAAAAAATCATCACCTAAATAGCAGAAAAAAACGACAGTGTTAGGTTTGGTTTTTCCAATACTAAGAACCTAGAGCAGATTATTGCAGCACATAATTCTAAAGTTCTTAAGACAGGCATGAATGGAATGAATAGGGATGAGGACCCTCACTTAGGTAATAATATTATAGGTTCTAAAATTGAGGTAACTGAGATTAATCCCAGGAGGTTAAAGTTTGAGGGTCCGAACGTGAGATTAAGGAATAT
>NC_068983.1:112137672-112140365 GCF_001194135.2 Octopus bimaculoides
GACGTTAAACGATGATGATGATGATGATGATATGTGTGTGTTTGTGTGCATGTGTGTGTGTGTGAGTATGAGTGTGTGTGTGTGAGTATGAGTGTGTGGGTGTGGGTGTGTGTGTGTGTGTGTGTGTGTGTGTGTGTGTGTGTGTAGTAGTAGAAATTTTGTGCACAAATAGAATTCTATAATCCAATCTGCTTTGTTTGGTTGTTAATTAATTTTTATACTAAGCAGTATTATTAGATATGAATCATAAAGGAAATGCAGGAGAAATAGGGATAAATACAGGTTTATGCAATAGTTCCTATGTGCTTTTCCCAATTACAGTTGTATGGTACTCTAGTATATATCTTACAAGTGGTCGACCACAATGCATCATCAGGGAACACTTTATTGTATTAAGTTACAGATAACTATATCCCAAGTTGGACATGGTTAACTATACGGGCTCCAAATAACTATAATGGTGAAAAGCACAGAGGAACTATTATATAAGCCAGTGTTTATCCTTATTTCTCCTCAGTGTGTGAGTACACACACACACAGTTACATACATACCTGCATATATATATATATACACACACACACACACACACACATGAACACACACACACGTGTGTGTGTGTTGGATGTAGGATGAATGAATCTAGTGTAGGTTCTATGACTATTTAGTAATAGCACAGTCTCTCAGAAATTCTATGGTGGTGTTTGGTGTATTGGAAGATCACTGGAAGTAACCCCATAGCTTTTGCTAATGTATGTCTCTAGAGGATGGTCTTTCTCATATAAAACTAGATATGCAGGGAATGGCATAGAACATTTTGAATGGAATTGGTAGACAGAGACTGAAAGAAGTTTGTGATGTGTGTGTGTGTGTGTGTGTGTGTGTGTGTGTGTGTGTGTTTGTGTGTTTGTGTATATGTTTGTGTGTGTGTGCTTGTGTGTGCATGCGTGCATGTGTGTGTACGTGTGTGTGTGTATGTGTGTTTGTCTTGACATAGTGTGTTAGTTGTAAATGAGTGTCATCGCTTGCAAGCAGCGATTTTTGTTTCCAGTCTTCCCTGAAAATATATCTAGTCATGGGGCAATATCAATTTACTTGGAATCAGGTGAAAGCTGGTGACAGTAAGCATCTGGTTGAAGAAAATCTGCCTTGATGAATTCTACATGATCCATACAAGTATAGAAAAGTGGACATTAAGATGATGATGATGAAAAGGAACTTTATGTTTTAAAGTTACAATTCTACAAAATAATTAGGTTGAAGATTACAATCAGGTTTAGGATTAAGCTTCAGGTTAGGGTTAGGATTTAGGAATAGTCATGGGCTCAGGGTTTGGGTTTGAGTTTATGGTTAAGGTTTAAGGTTAGGACCTAGGGTTAAGAGTCCAAATTAGAATTTGATGTTAGGGTTAGCAATTAGGATTAAGGTTTTCAGTTAGATCTAGGGTGTGGTTTGAAGGGAAGAGGGAACGAAAAGCTTTGAATTTGCATTACTGAATCAAAATTATCTGTGTTTAAAACATGGAAATCTAAAAAAATTTCTTAAAAATCTATCATAATAATCAAAAATTGGTTCCCATGATGTACTCAGTCCAAAACCCTTCTGCATGTTTATCCCAAGATTTACTAAGAGTTAAATAAATTACTTTGTGATTTCATCATTAATTCTCTTCTACCCAGCCAACTTTGAGTATTTCAACTAGTGTTTTTTAAACCTATAACTATTTTGAAGAAATTACATTGTAGCTCTGTGAACTGATAGACTTCTCTTCCTAATTCATTGGTATCAGCTAGAATATTTTGATTGCACTGGTTTGTTTAGAATTGAAAGAAAGGCTCCAAAATATTTGGAAAGACAATGATGATGTTTAAATGTTTACACTATATGCCTATAATATGTTATATCAACTTGTATGGTAAACTTAACAATATATGTAAACAATGCCTATGCAGAAATAAAATTTTTTAAAACACTATTATTCCATTACACATAATAAAAAATTACGAAAATGTTCAAGTGAATGCTGATATAACATTTGAAAAGACAAAGTTTGAATTAACAGAGTTCATCTTGCTATTTACTGTTAAAATTATTTATGAATCTGATAAGCTATGAGACCATTGATTTTATAGAGGATATATTATGAGACGATGCAAGTTTTCTGAGTGTTGCAGATTATTTGAGAAAGAAGGCTTATCATTTTATTATAATCTGTAGAACTAATTCTACATGCTTGTATTGGAGCACATGTGCAAAATAGAAAATATAATAAAATGAAAATGTAACTTGATAACCAATACATGTATTATGAATAAAATTTATAATCTGTTTAAAAAGGAATTAATTTCCCAATCGTATTTAGCTAAGTTAAATAACTTAGAAGTCAAGTACATCAACTTCAAATACGAGTGAATACTATGAAGTAAACTAAATAAACTGAAATACTATATAAGTGATTGCTCTTCACACTAAGTTGTAGTGCCTAATGAAGAATAATGAAGTAATTACACTAGTGAATAGCTGATCTCAAATTTATGAGATGGTTGGCTGGCATAGCAATAAACTGTGATTCAAGGTATATTATTTTGTTTGGCTGAATCAAGATACCAGAAAACAGTCTATTTGTACCACTCTGCAACTAACCACTTATCAATAGATACAATGAATATATATATATAATATATATATATATATA
>NC_068983.1:112144849-112145345 GCF_001194135.2 Octopus bimaculoides
ATGATGGTACCTGTTAACGCCCTTTGAATTATTAGCTTGATCCGCTTTCTGTACTCCTCATTCTCCAAGAGGGACTTGTTGAGTTTCCAGTAGCCAGATCCCTGTCTATACATCTTACCTACAGTCAGCTCGTTTGTGACCATCTTGTGGTCACTATAGCTGACTGGGTAAAATTGTGGACACCTAACTGTATCTTTATCTACTTTTCTTATCAATATCCTATCTAAATAAGACCTGGAAGACCCATCGCTATTTGACCACGTCCACAGTGGTGCTTTTGGGTGTTCCAGTCTATACGGGTCTACCAGCTGAAAGTGGCTGAGCAGGTCCCGAAAGCCAGGATTCGCTGTTCTATCTGTCTGCGAGCCAACACAATCAACACGCGCATCGTCAATTGTGTTGAAGTCACCTAACACGACTAAAGAATGTGATGTCGAAAGGAATTTCCCAAGGTCACGGAAATATTGATTCTGTAAACCACTTGTATTGGGTGCAT
>NC_068983.1:112145355-112145656 GCF_001194135.2 Octopus bimaculoides
ACACGACTAAAGAATGTGATGTCGAAAGGAATTTCCCAAGGTCACGGAAATATTGATTCTGTAAACCACTTGTATTGGGTGCATAAATTGCGACCAACCTGACTGTCTTACCACAACTAAATGTCAAATCCAGGACAACCAGCTTGCCTCCTGGATCAATAAAAATAGACTTTACCTCAGGAACCCGGTCTCTTTTTATTAAGAGCAACACAACACCCCCACCTCCCGGCCGACATGGAGAGACGTATCTCTCGTAGCCGTTCAAGAGGGGGAGCAGATCTCTTGGCCTGCTTATCCGGGC
>NC_068983.1:112145666-112150850 GCF_001194135.2 Octopus bimaculoides
GAGGGGGAGCAGATCTCTTGGCCTGCTTATCCGGGCTTCTGTGGCAGCAATCACATCTAAATTTCGCGACCTGATGTCATTTAGGAAGCCCCCCTGCTTCCAACTCGACGACAGGCTGCGTACATTTAAACATCCAATTCGATCAGCCATAAGTGTCTTACCTTAATCAGTATCTGGTGGGGGGTAAACCCCCGCCTTTTCCACTCCATCTGGGGCCTGTGGAGTCGGAGGTATAAAATTCTCCGACATGATTGGTACATAATCCAATCTTGGCACCCCTATGTCTCTCCTATAGTTATTGCTGAGTACGTTAAACATTTTCCTCGTTGTTTTATACACAGCTTTTCCTTTTTTAAACTCTATCCTTTTCATTTTTTCTTTGTCGATAGTTGCTAGGTGGTTCATTAGATCTCTATTTGTGGTTCGAACCACCATTTACACACTGTCTTTTACTTTGATTCACACTTTTTGTTTTTTTTTTCTTTTTGCTTTTCTTCCGTTGGGGAGAGTTGTTTTCTTTTGTTGGACACAATAGTCCAACCCTCTCCAACCTTTTCCACTGGCACCGGTGTTTGCTCCTGTTTCTCTTCCACCATCTCTAGATTTTTTTCCTCTTCTTCTGTTTCCTTCCTTCCTGTTTCCTTCCTTTTTTCTCCATTTTTCTTCCCTTTTTCTCGAGTATCCTTCTTTTTCCCTTCTGTATCCTCCTGGTTAGTCTTTCCATCCTCCGTCTTCTGGTTGCAATTCGCCCTGAGGTGACCCTTCTTGCCACACTGGAAGCAACGAGGTTTGCGGCCATCCACTGACACGACTAGTCGTGTGCCGCCAATTGAAGAGCGGAATCACTGATAATAAGATGATCTTTAGATCACTTTGTGATTATAGTAATATCCGCGAAACGATCGTAAGATATTTAACTCTTTAAATTTTAGGTTCCTTTATATTTTATATTTTAGACTTTACAATATTCATGCTTAATTGCGCATAAATTTTTATACGCATATATATTCACACATATATTTTTCTATATTCAGATTTTTATATATATTGATATTTATATTTCGTATATTTATATTTTAAATTTTAAATTTATTATCTTGCAGTGTCATGTTGGATGTATGTCTTTCAAAATATTAAATATTGATTTCCTGAGTATATTATTGATGAGTTTATGAATTTATTAATAATATAAAAACACATATATACACATTTATTTGCTCAAAATAATTGAGCACTCAACATAAGTTCAGTTATATATTCTTTTAGAATATTACTTATAAAAGTTATATATATATATATACATATATATATATATATATATATATATATATACAGAGAGAGAGAGAGAGAGAGAGAAAGAAAGAAAGTGAGAGAGAGAGAGTGACAGACAGACAAATAAATAGACTGACAGTGACCAAGACAGGAAGCAGAGGCTATTATGCAGATAAACAAATTAGATAGATTAAATATAACTGTTTGGGTATGAAATACAAAATATGTATTTATGTATACATGCAAAACAAGAAAAAGCAAAATGTGGAGACTTTCAGAAAATGAATGCTTAAGTATAGAAATATACTTATTTATATAAGTAGATCCAACTTACACAGAGTACAAACGACAGAGAAAATTAAAGGGGAGAATGTCGGTAGATGTAGTTCATCACAATATACAGCCTTAATGGAAACAATCAACATTGGATAAGATGAACTTCTGTCATCAGGGTACAAAAGACTTACATTTTAGGTCTTAATGCTGGAAAGTTCAAAGATGGAATGTGTAAATCAGATCTATTAATATAAATGTCTATATATTTATATATAAATATTCATTTTCTGAAATATTTGCTTTCTCTTCTTTTGCATGTATACATATAAACATATTTTGTATTTCTTACCTAAACTGTTATATTTATTAGATCTAATTTGTTTATCTGCATAATTGCCTCCATATCTGTCCAACTGGATTCCTCTTATAGCCATTCTTTACCCCATGGAACTGATCTCCTGTAAAAACATCAGAGTCTAAGTTTGGCTCATTTGAATACTACTGTTTTCTATACTGAGAATCTCTGATGAATCTCATCTGTGGAATATATATATATATATATATATATATATATATATATATATACGTACATATGCATGCATGCATATTAGCATCTTCAAAATTCGGCTGAATAAATGGACACACATGAATAAGACAACAGAAGAGTATTAAATGTCTTAATAAATGTCTTAATCTGTGCTATATATTTTCTCACACTACAAAGTCTTTTACATTCATATAAAACTGAGATGTGTGAGTGTGTGTGTGTGTGCGCACGTGTGCGTGTGCGCGCGTGTGCGTGCGTGTGTGTGCGTGTGTGTATTTCCAAATTTAAATCAGAACACAACATAGGAACAGACGGAAAATTCAAACATTCTTTATCAGTTATCATCCAAAAGATCTTTACAATTTCAGGCCTTTAATGATGATATTGTTCACTTTTAGAGGCATCAAAAGTGAGAAGCTGCTGGGAATGGTGAGCGAATGTTGAGGACAATGATGAAAACAAACACAACACATGTGTGAATATACAAAATAAATAAAATAAACATGTAATAAAACTGTAATACAAACAAAATAAAACTGTGCACCTCTAACACAAGACAAATATATGAGTAATGGAAAGGGGTAAGAAAATGTCTATTAAGACTGGAATTGAAAATGGGAACAGATGGAGAAACAGAATGAGCATTGATAAACAAACAAACCATGTTGAAAGCAGAGAAGGAAACAAGAGAAACATGACTAAACGAGTGAAGAGTCAAGTGGAAAAAGAAATGAAAGAGAGGAATGAGAATGGTCGCAGGTCACATGGTAGTTGGAGGAAAGGCAAAAAGTGATAGATGATAGAGAGACAGAAAGCAAAAGAGCAGGATGAGGACAGTGGCGTAAAGAAGTGCCAAGCTTTAATTGTGGGGGATACCAGTGGAAGGGGTAGACTCAGGAAAAATCTGGGATGAAGTGGTGAGAAAGGATCTTCATATGCTGGGCCTCACTGAGGAAATACCAAGGGATTGGGAGATGTGGTGATTTGCTGTACTTCACAAGACAGGTCAAGATAAGTAAAATCACTGTTTTCCATACACACAGGCTTGTCCTTTCAGGTACCAGTACCACATAAACAGCACCCATGCTTGAAAACTGTAAACACACCCATGCCAGTGCAGCATGAACACACCCATGCCTGTGGCATATAAAATCACTGTCTTCCATACACACAAGCTTGTCCTTCGTGTGCAGGTACCACTTAAAAACCATCTGTGCTGGTGTTGTATTGATGCACCCATGCTGGTGCTACACAAACATATTCGTACCGATGGTACATAAAAAGCACCCAGCAGACACTGCTAAGTGGTTGCCATAAGGAAGGGCATCCAGCTGTAGAAGCTATGCCACAACAGACAGTTGGTGTTTGGATTGCACTGTGTTAGCTCCATATCAAACTGTCTAACCCATGCCAGCATGGAAAGAGGGTGCTAAACGATAATGATATATATATACTTTATTTGTGAGTCAAAGAATATTTATCCACCAATGCAGTGTTGAGCACTCATTTACATTGTGTGTGTGTGTGTGTGTGTGTCTGTCTGTCTGTTATGTGTGTGTATATATGTGTGTGTGTGTGTATATATATATGTGTGTGTGTGTATATATATATGTATGTATATATATATATATATATATACATATGCATATATATTTATGTATGTATATGTCTGCATGCATATTTATGCATGTATATGTATGTATGTATATGTATGTATACATATATGTCTATATATGTATATATACATACATAAGTAGATACATATATGTATATATATATATATTCATGTATGTATATTTATGTGCATATATATATATATGAGTGTGTGTGTGTGCATATAAATGTGTATACATATGTATATATATATATATATATATATATATATATATACATATATCTTGTATATTCCTGGATAATCTTCTTCTGCAAGTGTCATTCACATTAAGTGATTGGGAATTCTTTAAACAGTTGGCCACATCCTTATCACACTTCCATATCATTATAGGTTTCTTTCTTGCACACTATATCTGACTCTACCTGTATTCAATCTTTCTCTCAGCACATTTGTACTATGTTGTTTATCCACCCAAAACAGCACACATCTAGCAGAGTATACCGTTTTTATTTCTTTCAAGATTTCTCACAACCTTGTGAAAAAAATCCCCATAGAAAATGATTTATAAGTTACAAATTTGATGACACTATCTAATCAATAATGACAGTGAGTATTGGATATTTTGCCAAGCTGCTAAGACAATTAGCAATTATTTCAATCAGTTGAGACAATAAATTCAATAAGGTTAGTTAAGCAGTCACAATTTTCTATGCTGGTCATTGTTTCATTTTAATACCCCAGAGAGTACATATAGAAGCTACATACCTTAACTGTTTCTGTGACCATATTTCTAATAAACATATTGTTTAGTCCCCCTCCTATCAATTCTTCTTTGCAGAGTTGGCCTCGGGCACCAGACCCTGTGGGGGCCCCAAATTCATTTCCTGAGATCAGCTCAAGGCCACATTCCTCCACTGCCTTATTGACTCAACTGGGAGACAACTACCAAGGACTGCCCAAAGTGGCAGCATGTTATTGCCAAGCAAACAGACCAAATGGAAAGTAACAGATATCAAGAGGCAGGGATCAGACATTGAATACACAAGGAGCAACTCACACTTCATCATCCTTTACCAACCCTCCACTGCAATAAATTACCTCGGGTTTTCTATATCGCCCTTGGCCTGAACAGCCACCTCAGGCACTGGCAATCTTCACACCCATCAGAATGAAGAAGCTCGATGCAGATTAACCACACTTGTTGTTGGCACTCTGTCGCTTACGATGTCGAAGGTTCCAGTTGATCCGATCAACAGAACAACCTGCTCGTGAAATTAACATGCAAGTGGCTGAGCACTCCACAGACACGTGTACCCTTAACGTAGTTCTCGGGGATATTCAGCGTGACACAGTGTGACAAGGCTGACCCTTTGAATTACAGGCACAACAGAAACAGGAAGAAAGAGTGAGAGAAAGTTGTGGTGAAAGAGTACAGCAGGGTTCGCCACCATCCCCTACCAGAGCCTCGTGGAGT
>NC_068983.1:112150895-112169767 GCF_001194135.2 Octopus bimaculoides
CTTGTTGTTGGCACTCTGTCGCTTACGATGTCGAAGGTTCCAGTTGATCCGATCAACAGAACAACCTGCTCGTGAAATTAACATGCAAGTGGCTGAGCACTCCACAGACACGTGTACCCTTAACGTAGTTCTCGGGGATATTCAGCGTGACACAGTGTGACAAGGCTGACCCTTTGAATTACAGGCACAACAGAAACAGGAAGAAAGAGTGAGAGAAAGTTGTGGTGAAAGAGTACAGCAGGGTTCGCCACCATCCCCTACCAGAGCCTCGTGGAGTTTTAGGTGCTTTCGCTCAAACCCGGTCTGGGAATCGAAACCGTGATCCTATGACCGCGAGTCCATTGCACCTCCACTAATTAACCACACAGATACCATTTAATTCCATTACCACCACTGACGCAACTGCTGCTGTCACCAATGACAGTGACTGTTTATGTGTTTCAATGAATTTTGAAAATATTGAGGAATTTGAAATGAATGGCAAAAATAACCACCTTTTTTATTATTATATATCTAGCCAGAGTCATAGATTGGCAGAGCCATTGAGGCCTTCTTAGAAAATACTTTGCAGTGTTTGTTCTCACTCTTTACACTGTGTGTTCAAATCCTGATGAAGTCAACTTTACTTTTCATCTTTCAGGGGCCAGCAAAATCAATTAAATTCATATCCATAATTTCTAATCTAGTACCTGTATAAGAAATTATCAGCAAATAACTTCCAAAAATATTTTTCTTGATAGCATTACGACAGAGTGTTTTAAATGAGAAATTTTGTATTGTGTTCTTTCATCAGAATATTTTCTACCTGCTTTTACACAACCACGTTTTCACGCACACATCTTTCATGTCAGTGCAAAAAAAAAAAAAGAAAGAAAGAAAATCAAATCTTCAGAAAGTATCTCTTATGATTTTGAACTACCTATTCTATGGTAAAACAAACCTAGATTAACTACTATTTTTGATTACTTAGAAATCAAAACCAATTTCTCACATGATGCTTATCTTCTGTCAGTGAACCACTGAGATCATGCTGGATTACTGCATTGCAATATATAATGGCAACTACTCCATATCATATAGACGAGGGTTTCCACTGGTAAGCTACTGAACATAAATATTATTGATGTTTTACATCTCTCTATGGCTATGGCATATTATATAACACTATCATTGAATTGTAATATGTATATACATGTACATATGTATATACATTCATACATATAAAGTTCCAGGCTTTAAGGGTATCATGAAAAGCCTTGTTGGAGACCCAACCTTCTCAGTACATTACAGGACTTAGAAAAACTGAAGGACTGAAATGAGTGTGCGAATCCTAGAGGGCACATGAAAAACAACATTCGAGCAAGGTCATTGCCAGTGCCGTTGGACTGACTCCTGTGCAGGTGGCACGTAAAAAACATCATTTGAGCATGGCCATTGCCGGTACTGCCTGACCGGCCCTCGTGCTGGTGGCACATAAAAGCACTCACTACACTCTTGGAGTGGTTGGAATTAGGAAGGGCATCCAGCAGTAGAAACTCTGTCAGATCAGATTGGAGCCTGGTGCAGCCATCTGGCTTGCCAGTCCTCAGTCAAACCATCCAACCCATGCCAACATGGAAAGCGGACATTAAACGATGATGATGATGATAGTATTGGGTTGTCCAGAAAGTTCGTGCCAATTTATAGTAGCTTACCTTTCGACTTATTTTAGAACACGTTGAGTCCATAAAATAGGATTTCACTACACTTCCATTTAGAGCACAGTTTAAGCTATCTTTTCATAGAAGAAGGTTTATGTTCCTATAACCTGCGTTAATTCTGTAACCCTTTAAAATGGAAGATAAGAAAGTTCATTTTTGGCACTTGATGCTTTTCTTTTTCCATAAAGGGAAAAATGCCTCACAAGCAACCATAGAAATATGCGCAGTTTACGGTGATGTTTCTTTATCTGAAAGAACTGTACGGAAGTTGCTCGCAAGGTTCCAAGCTGGAGATTGTAGCCTTATTGATAAAGAGCGATCAGGCAGACCATCCACTACAGATGATGACCAAATCAAGTCATTAATTGAGAATAACCCACATTGCACAACCCGAGAATTGGCAGAAAGCCTCAACCTATCGAAAGCCGTTGTTCATGAGCACCTGGTAAAGCTTGGGTACACAAATCGCTACAATGTTTGGGTACCACATGAGTTGAGTGAGAAGAACCTTTTGGATTGCATTTCCATCTGTGGTTCACTTTATAAACAGAATGAAAACGCATCTTTTTTAAAGCAAAATGTGACAGGTGATGAGAAATGGATTATCTACCGAAATGTTCAGAGAAAGCAATCCTGGAGTAAGCAACATGAGCCACCCTTAGCCACCCCAAAAAGCAGGTCTTCACCCTAAAAAAGTTTTGCTTTGTGTCTGGTGGGATTTGAAAGAAATTCTGTACTATGAGCTTCTCCCAAGTACCCAGACAATTAATTCTGAGATATACTGCACACAACTGGACGAGTTAAAAGCAGCAATTCAAGAGAAACGTTCAGAATTGGCCAACGGGAAGGGTGTTGTTTTCCAACATGATAATGCAAGACTGCATGTTTCTTTGGGAACCAGACAAAAATTGCTGCAGCTCAGCATATTCACCAGATATTGCTCCTTCGGATTTCCATTTATTCAGGTCTCTGCAGAATAGTCTTAATGGTAAAAATTTCAATTCCTTGGATGACATAAAAGGATACCTTGACAAATTCTTTGCCATGAAACCACCTCAGTTCTGGGAAGAGGGTATTTTCAAGTTAAAGGAAAGATGGAGACGCATTGTGCAACAAAATGGTTCATATTTGGTTGATTAAAAATGTAATGGCAAGTATTTATTGACATTTTTCTGTCCTTTAAATATCGGCATGAACTTTCCAGGCAACCCAATAAAAGTGAACATTGAACAATGAGAGTGATGATGATGACAATAATGACAACGATGATGACAATATTAATGATATTGATGATGATGATGACAATGATAATGAAGATGGCGATGATGATGGTGATGATGACATTGATGATGATGATGATGATGACGACGATGATGATGATGATGACGACGACGACAACGACGACGACGACGACGATGATGATGATGATGAGGATGTTACAAATGCCGTTTTGATTAGATCACTAATTTAACGTTTTTTGTGAAGGGGAGAAACTAATTAATATTCTGTTAGTTCATACCAGTAATAGTTAAAATCGAATTGTAAAATGATGTTTAATCTATTTATCTTATAGAAATGCAGCTAAGAAAAATCACAAAATCTTAAAATCATATCTACCATTTTGATGTTAACTGAATTTCTTCGGTGTGATGCCAAATTTCTGATTATTTGTGAAATACACTGAGGTTCACCAATCAGAAAAGGTAGTGAAAGAGATCAAAGTAGATACGGTTCTTCAAATGTGAAAAGTAGTGAGGGGAGAAAGGTAATAAATGTTCTCACAGAATCGTTTTCCTTTTCCCATTTCAAATCTATTTTTCTTTTCAAATCAGTTCTGAGAAGAAAAAAAACTAAAATTAAAAACTACTTGTATGTTTAATATCTTTCTCTCTTTCTGTAGCAAGGGAAAATCTGTACCTATCCTCCTTCTCTCTTTCCTTCATCCTCTCTTTCTCTCCTTCCTTCTCTTTTTTTTTTCTCTATTTTTGTTGTGCACTACTTTTATTGATTGAAAAAATATCTCTATCTTGATTTGCGCAAATAATCTGAAATTCTGCACCACACTGAAGAGATCCAGCTAAGATTGAAATACATATATGTGACGGGAATTTTATATTATTTATTATCTCCATTCCTACAAAATAAATAGATTAGATCTAGTTCTGAAATTAAATGTTAATTATTATTGCTACGAAGTAGCTAAATTTGAAAATAGCTTCTTTCTTTCACAAAATGTAAAATGGACAGTCAGTTGCTACCTCTATTAACAATGACAGTGGTTAGACAGAATTTATCATTGTATTTGTTTAAAGTCATTAATAGTACTTTTATTAAATGTAGTCTGATGGTTATCATTTATTTTATCATGAAAGTATCAGTAAGAAGAATATGAAGAACAAAGTACTTTTCTCAAGCAAGTTACCATATATGTACATACAGTAGGAGTGGCTGTGTGGTAAGTAGCTTGCTTACCAACCACATGGTATGGTTCCGGGTTCAGGCCCACTGCATGGCACCTTGGGCAAGTGTCTTCTACTATAGCCTCGGGCCAACCAAAGCCTTGTGAGTGGATTTGGTAGATGGAAACTGAAAGAAGCCCGTCGTATATATGTATATATATATATATATATATATATATATATATATATATATATATATATATATATATGTGGATGTGTATATGTTTGTGTGTCTGTGTTTGTCCCCCCAACATCGCTTGACAACCGATGCTGGTGTGTTTACCTCCTCGTAACTTAGCGGTTCGGCAAAAAGAGACCGATAGAATAAGTCCTGGGGTCGATTTGCTTGACTAAAGGTGGTGCTCCAGCATGGCCACAGTCAAATGACTGAAACAAGTAAAAGAGTAAAAGAATATATCTATTATGTTTGCAATTTGGAGCCAAAATTATTCCATGATCAGATGCTCTTCTTGATACTGGTCTTTTTAGTCACAATTTCCAAAATGCAGAAATATGTCTGGGGGAGGTTTGCACAACACTACTTCTGCTGGCTAGGACACATCATGCATATGCTTCAAACATATCTCACCCTTCAACTCCTCTTTGTGGAATTCGCCTCAAGCACCAGATACATGGAGTCCCAGATTCTGCCGGGGCTCCACCAGCTCCAAGCCACTCCCTTCCACTGCTCCATTGATCCAAATGTCTGGAAGATAATTGCTAAGGGCTGCCCAAGGTGACTGTATGTCATTGTCAAGGGAACAGACCAGATGGAAAATAACAGACATCAAGAGGCAGAGATCAGATGCAAAGAGCAACTTGCATTTCCTTGTCCCCTGCCAACTTGCCCCTGTGATAAATGCTTTTGCTCTTCTATACTGCCTTTGGCCTGAACAGCCACCTCAGGCAATAGCACCATTCACACCCATCAGGGTGAAGAGGCTCAATCACTTCCTACAGATTAACTGCTCAGATCTGACTTAATACTCCTGACAATGACATACATATGTATGCACATACATACATACATACATACATACATACATACATACATATGCTGAATTACTGAGAAATCTGCATCTTGAGAAATTAGGCTTCTTAAAAGCAGAAAAGAGAAAGCTGATTCAAGGACTACAGATCCAAGCCATCACTGAAACTGTAAAAATCTGTAAATCTTTCCAGAAGTTTATCATTTAAGTATATAGAGCATGTCTGTACATGCAACTATATGCATGGCAATACATACATTAAACAAAACATACAAACCTGCACATATATATACATACAAAAACATTGTGTTGTCAATTTTGAAATTCCAATGATGGAGCCTTGGATCTAGGTGAGAAACTGGCCCTTTCTCTCATCATCACCATTATCACCATCATCATTGAACATCCATTGTCCATGCTGGTATGAGTCAGACAGTTTCACCAGGGCTGGCAAGCTGGAAGGCTGCACCAGACTCCATTCTGATTTGGTATGGTGTCAACGGCTGGATGCCCTTCCTAATGCTAACCACTCCAAGAGTGTAATGGGTGCTTTTATGTGCCACCGGCATGGATGCCATTTGCATGACACCAGTATCTGCCACAACTGCGATTTTATTCGGCTTGATGGATCTTCTTCTCAAACACAGCATAATGCCAAAGGTCTTGGTCATTCGTCATTGCCTCCGTGAGGCCCAACACTCAAAATGTGCTTTTCACATGCCACCAGTATCGGCCACTTTCCCTCCATGAGGCCCAACACTCAAAAGCTGCTTTTTATGTGTCACTAGCACAAGTGCCAGTTATGTGACACCAGCATCAGCCACAACTGTGATTTCACACAACCACACAACCATGTCCGTACCTAACCACCACAACTATTACTACTACTACTACTACT
This sequence comes from Octopus bimaculoides, assembly GCF_001194135.2. NCBI lineage: Eukaryota > Metazoa > Mollusca > Cephalopoda > Octopoda > Octopodidae > Octopus > Octopus bimaculoides. The sequence continues at coordinate 112,156,942 of NC_068983.1, forward strand.
TCATGAACTGTACTTTTAGAAACTTCCAATTCTTCTGCAAGTTCTCTAGTCGTGATATTTGAATTTTCTTTGATTTTTGTCTTCAAAATATCTTTAATCCAAATTTGAAGGTCTTCCACTGTAACTATCATTTTCCAAGATAAACTTTCCAGCTTTAAATTTTGCAAACCACCTTTGAACAGCTGATTCACCTGCAGCATCATCACAATAAACTTCACAAATGTTTTTGCAAATTTTTGCATCATTTTCTCCTTTTTTAAAAAAGAAAAGCATTACAAAACAAATATGAAATTTTTGGTTATCTATTTCAAATATCAATAAAGGGTAACTGGAATAAAAGATAAATCTGTTTTTATTCAGAAACAAAGAAGAGATGCACAACCACTTCAAGCAATGCCAAAGTTTTAACTGTGTTACATTTCAGGTATGTTCAATAAAGTGTTCAAAGATTTAGCTTAAAAATGCTCAGAACTTTCTGGACAACATAATATTATTCACAAGACATTTGAGTAGGATGGGTTGTCTGTTTCCTTTATCTGTGTATTGATTATGTCTTTCTGTAGTTGAAGTGTTAAGATCATCATTATTCCATTGAAACATGCTTTGAAATCCTCTGTTCATAGACTCAGTGCCTATTTGTAATTATCATCATTCTATGATTGTCTCCATTTGCATATAATTGATATATCATTCAAATGTTGAAAGCTGCCTTACCCTAACTGTTAAAGGTCTTATTCCTCAGAAGAGTCAACTCCAAAATGCCAGTGTGGATAACATTAGTTAGCGTAGAGCTTTTGATGGCCTCCTTGGTTGGTGGGGATGGCGACAGAGAAAGATATTTGAAAATGGAAACTTGTGTTGATGTATCTCAGTCGTGTGTAAAGTTATTAATTTTATGCTATGAGGGCAAAGAATTCACTAGCACTCAACAATGAAGGTGCCAGTTGATCCAACAAATGGAACAACCTGCTTGTGAAATTAATGTGCAAGTGGCTGAGCGGTGTACAGATACCTCTACCCTTAATATAGTTCTCAGGGAGATACAGTGTGACACAGAATATAGCAAGGCTGACCCTTTGAAATATAGGTACTTATACATTTTTACCAGCTCAGTGTACATGAAATGAAGTGTCTTGCCAGGTGACTCATGGCTATAATCATGAGCTGAATAGCCCAACCACTCAGCTATGATCTTTTATAAACACACACACACATACATATATGTGTGTCTGTGTGTGTATATATTATGTACATACATACATATATATATATATATATATATATATATATATATAAATCTATGTGTGTGTGTGTGTGTAATATAATATACAGGGTAAATTGTCAGCATTTCATATGTTTAATTTCACGCATGCACAGTTTGTTTTTGATTTTGTCGACAACACAGTAGAGTAGGATCAGTTGGGCACCATCTGTGAGAAAAACAGCACCATGATGTAATTCACTCATCCAGAAATCTGGAAACAACATGCTGTACTGCTTGACATTCGCACTGGAAGCTCCAATACAAACATTTCAGAGAGTTTGTGTGTCAATCTGAGGACAGTGCAGAGGATTTGGAAAGAGTTGGATGAGTCTAAAGGTGATTACAAAGGTATGGCAGTTTGGAAAACTAACTTTGATCATTCTGATAAGAAAAGAACACCTGAATTTGTTGGTGAGATCCAGGCCATGATTGACAATGATTCCTTTCTGCCAGGATCAGATGGGGAACACACAGAACAACCATTGGCTTACCATGTCTCCAAAACATGTACTGAGAGTGATAAAAATCAAACATCCAATCAACATCATGGTATTTGGAGTGATCACTAGTGATGGCGATATTATGCTTCCATTCATCTTCCCACATAGCCTCAGACTCAACACAGTGGCCTACATCAAATGCCTGGAAGAGGTAGTGCTGCCCTGGGTCAAGAGAGTGACTTCTGGAAGACCCTATGTCTGGCAATAGGACTTTGCACGATGCCACACAAGCAGGGACACCCAGTCATGGCTGTCAGACAATTTCTGTGACCACATCACCCCTAATATCCGGCCCCCTAACTCCTCAGACTGCAACCCCTTTGATTATTATGTGTGGGGTGCAATTGAGTGAGAGACCAACAAAACTCCTTGTTTTACCAAAGATGAACTGAAGGCAAGGATTATGGCAGTATTCACCAATTTAAACAAGGATACCACCTAGAAGAGTTGCAGGAGATTCCGAAATCGTCTGGAGGCTATGATTGAAGCCAGTGGCAATTTTGCTAAATAAATTTACTCTTTAGTATTTCAAGATTTTGGTAAATATATCTGTTAAAATGAGTTGTCAGTGTTATTTTTATTTTTGCCTAATTTAGACGACAATCTATTTACCCAACACTGTATATATGATGTATGTTATGCCACACACAACCTCTTGATACCACCAACAGGCTCCAACAGTCAGTGTGTGATAGCTCAGAAGACTGTTGGCAAGCTCAGCAAATCAGCTTGCTTAGAACAGAAGAAGCAGTAGTTAAAGAAGTCAGAAGAGTTGAAAATAACAAACAAAACCATTGAGCATAACCAAAATAAAAGAACTTTAATTAAAAGGGAATAAACATTTATGAAATAAATAGACAGTTCTTTAGAGAATTTTTAAAGAGTTCTTTTACCTCTGAAATGTATAGACTTCGTTTAGTGAGCTCTTCTTTTATTCATTTGTCTAATGATTTATTTTCTACCATTTTTCTTTTACCTTTTTTTTCGACCAGAATGTTGTTACCTCTGAATTCACATTACCGTTTCACATTCTTTACATTACCTAGATCACTGTTCACATTAACTACCAAAGCTAACTTCCCCCTCAACACCAAATACTGTGTCAACTGTTCAATATGAAATTGCCCAGCACCATCACACACATTGACTGCCTCAGACTGACAGCATGGCACCGACTACTACATAAAACCATTCACATTGGCTTTCAGCACATTACATGTCAATGTCACACGTCGTCTTCCAGTAGACTTCACCGCCACCTCTTCACATCAGCATCCAGCATGAACTAACTCACCACATGTTAACTAGTAGTCTTTATAGTTAACCCACACAGTAAAAAGCATGCTAAAATCATGCCACAACAAAGAATTATTTTTTCCGTCTTCACTTACAAAACCAGAGAGCGATGTTCTAATTCGTGTTGTATGAATGAGAAATTATCTGAATATAATTTTTCGTTTGTAACAATATATATATATAATATATATACATATATGATATGTGTAGGTGTGAATATATCATCTCTTTTGATAAATCATGTAATTATGTGTTTGCACAAAATAATCTGTGAAGGTGCATGTGTGAGTGAGTGAGTGACTCTCTCTGTGTGTGTGTGTGTGTGTGTGTGTGTGTAAAGTTTCATTCATATATACTGAGGTCCACATTTATCTTCATTTTGAAGACACAGTTGACAATAACTTTTGCTGAAGACATGATAATGGTTATTGAAGAGTTGCTGTATATATTCAATCACTGATGAAATCAAATTATCATATATTTCCTCAGAAGGTGATAGAATATATTTGCTAATAGCATTTTAGGTGCACTTAATCATATTTATCCTTGCCTGACTATGATTAGTGTAGGTTATGACTTTGAATAAGTTTTCATACCATGGTGAGATTTGAAACCTGACATTTTGGGGTTGACTTTTCTGAGGAATAAGACCTTTAACAATTAGGGTAAGGCAGCTTTCAACATTTGAATGATATATCAGTTATATGCGAATGGAGACAATCATTGAATAATGATAATTACAAATAGTTATTTCTTATATTGGCACAAAACCATACAATTGTAAGACAGTAGTATAGTCGACTGAAACAACTCGAGTACATGTATGTTTTTTTATTTATTTATTTATTTGTTTGTTTATTTATTTTGTCAAATATAGTGAGATGAACAGCAAAATTGACTCCAATGAGATTTCACCTTCAGACATCAATGCACAAAACAAAATACATGACACGTAATTCTACCATTTTCACTACCCCCGCAGTCTTAGAAAGATATGTGTTAAAAACAGTACAAGAGAAAATTTAGAAATGAATACAAGAAAGAAAATTGTAAGCCTGACTTGTAATGAAAAATATGCAAAAGATTCCAGAAACATATGACAGTGTTATAACTTGACCTGACCTACAATGTTTTAGAGCCAAAATAACTTCTGACTTGTATATTTAGAGAAACATGAAAGAAGGAGTCCGGTGAAAATATCACGAAGAATGTAGTAATCAGACATAACCCTTCTTAGAGTAAAATTAACAGAAGGAGAATAAAAGAAAGGTAGCAGAATTTTTATATTCTCTATATTTGAAAAACTGGCTGTAACTGATGAAAAACACAAGACAATATAAGGTTCATATGCAGACTGGAAGTAATACAAGAGAAAAACTGAGAGGGAGAAAAAAAGTGAAATGGAAAGAGAAAGAGAAGTGGGTGGAGTTTTGGTGCAGGAAAACACTGAGGTGAGAGAAAAGCCAAAGGATAAAATGAGATTTTTAAATAATAGTCTCCTCAACTAGAATTAAAGATATCCAGTGGTAAGAATAGCAATTCTTTCCATTCGTGTTGCATTGCACATAAGCTTATTTCAGGACAATACCAATAACTGACAGTTTTTCTGAAAAAAGTTTGCTAGTTCCTTGCTCAAACATTCTCTCTCTGTTTTGGAAGATAGGGAGAGTGCATATGACTCCACTCCACTCAACCATAAACCTTCTCATAGCTCAATTTAACCAACTTAGAGAGCTTACATATTTTACCAGAAACTTTCTTTAAAGTCAAAAATTTGTAGCGCCATGGGATGCTACAAATGGTGTGAGAGTAGACTACAGGCAGATAATTCCTGTGGGAAGAAATCTGGTCATTCAGGCTGGGGTATGGGGAAAGACTTTGTGGATATGTGTTTGTCTTTGATGCAACATGCGATACTGGAAGCAATAAAGACTCCTTTTGGTCATGAATGACCATGGAATTACTCCCAGAAAGTTCCCTTCTAAGGCATAAATCCAGGCAAGGTTGTTTTATAGAAGACCAGTAGTTGCCTTGCAAAATAGTCTTTTTTCTCCATGCCAACGATGTTATCCAAGGGAAAGGCTAAGGTCAATACAGCTTTGCACCAGTGACATTACAATTCATGAATGAATGAACTGGTCTTGCTCATGTGTCTTGCTCAAGCACACAAAACACAGCTTGATTCAGGATTTGAACTCTTTACCACGTGATTGTGAGCCCAATGATTTAACCACTGAGCCATGTGCAATATTGCATGCATATAAGAGCATAGGTGGCACAGTGCTATTGAAGAGTCTGGCACCTATTGTCTTGTCCAGCTTTGCTTTGAGCACGTCCTTCATTAAGGCAAATACTTCAGTCAGAGAGAGGGAAGGTATGAGAGGGAGGTTGAAAGAAGGAGGGAGAGAGAGGGAGAGGAAGATGTGTGAGATATCGACTCCATTACTTGGCTTCTGCTTAATTTATTAACACTGAAAGTTTGAAAAACAAAGTTACCTTCAACAGAAACTTGGTATTGAACTCAGAGTACAGCCAGCCAGAAGAAATACCACAAATATCTGTCCTAATAACTCTGCAACTTCATTGCCTACATCATAAAATGTATTGGCCATTTTGTTATACTGTTTCAATCTATGTGTGCTTCATCATTTAACATATATATAAAAAAAAGCACTGATATTAAGATAAATACGATGCTGACAAGACCAGATTGAAAATGTTGATTAACTGCTGGTCAAGTGAACAAAACTGGTAAATAGTGAAAAGCTCTAAATATGGATTGTCAAGAAACAGCTTGATTCTTGTCAATGAATTGATTGATTTTCTGTAAGATTGGCAACTATTTTATTGCATTAGCATTGATCTTAGTACAGCTATTAGCAGAGAGTGTTCTGTCTGAAGACAAACACAGTATAACATTCCTGTAAAGATGAGCACCTTATTAAATTCCCCATGATGGAATCATCCATTATACTGCATATATTTGCTGAATGCTAGGACATAACCTATTTTAGATAATAATTGTTGATGTACAAAATTGGAGAAAGTCTGTGACTTTGAAGTTAGGACACAATTTATTTTAGACTGTAGCATGGAAAGAATGTCATCAAATGTAAGAGTGATATATTGATGAGATAAAAACCCCAGGTTGTCTTCGGGGGCAGGCACAGCTGTATGGTAAGAAGCTTGCTTCCCAACCACATGGGTTCAGGTTCAGTCCCATTGCATGGCACTTTGGGCAAGTGCCTTCTACTATAGCCCCAAGGTGAACCAAGACTTGTGAGTGGATTTCAAAGATGAAGATAGAAAGGAGTCTGTCACAAATGTGTGTGTGTGTGTGTGTGTGTGTGTGTGAGTGTGTGTGTGCGCGTTCGTGTTTGCCCACTACCACCAGTTGGCAACCGGTGTTGGCGTGCTTACATCCCTGTAGCTTAGCAGTATGGCAAACAGAGACCAACAGAATAATTACCAGGCTTAAAAATAATTACTGGAGTCAATTTTTTTGTTTAAATCTTTTAAGGCACTGCCCCAGCATGGTCACAGTCCAGTGACTGAAGTAAGGAAAACATAAAAGGTAAAATATCAAATATAAGCTAATTACATTGCCTCACCTCAGGTCAATATACACCACTTGACCTTTGAGTATGTTTAGCAGTGGCCACTTGGTTTCAAGACTTCAGGTTTGGTCTTCTGTCTCAGAATAACTTCTTCCCATCAGTCTTGGAGACTCCAAAAAGAAGATATTGAGTTCTAACCTTCCTATTCACACTAAGTTACATAAAATCAAAATAGATAAATAAAACATACTTGTAGTTGTTTAAATCATGACTTTACCATTTCTGCTGCCATCTTCTTTTTTGGTGAGACTGACAACTAGATTTTCACAGCACAATCTCTGCCCAGTTTCTAGCTAAATTTCCTTTTTTTTTTTTTTTTTTTTCACATTTTTAACAGGATAATGTTGATATTGATAATGCTAATATGGATGATATTGCATTTAGCTTCTGTTTCTGCGAAGACATTTTGCCCTTTTTCATTATTTTTTTTTTAAGAAATGCAATGACTATAAACAAGTTTTGATATCTAGGCTATATCTCTACTCAGAAATCACTGACAGCTTAGAAAGCAGCTATGATAGCAGTAACGGCAACAGTTATTTTTTTTTTTTTGTCTTTTTGATGTTTTATCTTTTTTGCTAACTTCTTATTTTTCACTTTCATCTCTGTTATAATATTCTTTATCAATTTTTCTTTTCTTTTTTTTTTATTAGAGGAAATGTTGGCCGTTTCAACAGGTGATACCAGTGAGGCATGTTCAATTTGAACATTTTTATATCAATATGTGCTGAAGAAATTGAGCAGAGAATAGGTAGAGAGTAAGTTCTACAGGTTACAGTTTTGTTTGAGCTGTCTATGGAAACATACGTTGCAATTTATCTCAATTTATGGAAACATAATGTCGAATATATTTTTCACAGATTATGATTGTAAACAAACTATGTTTTTCACATAGAAAGAGAAAAATTGAAGAGTTTAACAAGGATGTGTACTAGCTCTGTAATTTACTGTTGTAATGGAAGAGACAATGTCAAGACCAGTAGTTTTATTGGTTTGGAGAATTAGAAGATTTTTACACTAAGTTGTGTCTAAATAGTAGTGAGAAGGTGGAATAAAAATGTAAGGCTTGAGAGGAGCTTTGTTGGAGAGTTCTACTCTGGAGCTACAAGCAAAGTGAGCAATAGATGTGATGACTTTAACATCTGAATTCCCTGGTACATGGAGTAAGCCAAGTGGTAAGAACTCTAATAGTTTTTTGCAGCTTGAACCACTATAAGGAATTTGGTATCCACCAATTTAGCAACACATGTACTTATCTAAAACAGCTACATAGATAACCAATTGAAACTATACTTCTAGTTATGTCTTTGCAATATATTTCTTGCAGCCGAAGTCCACAATTCCCTGAGTGATTTATTTACAGCTATGACGCAGTATGGTAAATATCACCTATCACCATAAAATGACAGTTGTCTGTCTATCACTGTAATATACTAACCAAAGCTAGCATGGAATATTCTCTGTAGTCATATGCTTTGCTTGAAGTAGCTGCTGAATCTCCCTTAAATCACACTGTACCATTTTTAATAAAGAAGGATATATGAAACAATATAATCCCTGGTATACAAAAAAAAAAATAAAGATGGGATGGCTATGGTTAGAATATCTATGGTCATAGAATTTCCTGATCAGCATTGACCTGGTGTTAAATAAAAATAACAATAAAAGCACAGAACCACCAGGATAGAAAAGATGGTTATGTACACTCCATAATTTGTGAGATTTTATGTCTCACACAGCAGAACTTTCTGGTTTTCTGCTTAGAGAGTCTTCTTCACTAGCTTTGTTAAAATCTTTGCTGGTTTTTCTTAACCAAGATATTATTGTTGTTGTTGCATTAGGGCAGTGAGGTAGGGAGTAGAACCGAAGGAAGTGGCTTTATGCCAGGTGATGAGACAGTAAGAATGATAAGGGGACTGGAACAGATGTCTTGATGTAAGGGAGATACACAATTACTCCAGTTGAAAGAGAAAGAGTATGAGGGTGAAGATGGTCAGGACGTACCTTCAAGTAGCAGGAAGGTGTATAAAGGGAAGTGGTGTGGGTGGGTATGCAAGGCGATGGGAGAGTGAGAGGTAACAGGCAGATGGGTAGAGGGAGATGCAGTGAGTGGTGGACACTGGTGGAAACAAGGTCAATGATGAGTATCTTTCGGAGGGGAAGGTGGAGGGAGTAAATGTGTATCAGGGAGGTTATAGGTGGAAACTACGATGATGTGAGATGAATGGGGATGGTGTGTGAAAGGGATGCACAGTGCTAGGAACAAAGTTAGAGGCACATGAGGGTGAAAATGGTTGAAGACAGACAGCAGTAATGGGCGAGATGGCTGCTGTTGGCAAAACGTGGGGCTGAAGAGGAAAGGTGAAGAAGGTGTTCAGCAGAAATAAGGAAGTAAAGGATGATAGCAAGGGAGGGTGAGCATTGGGAACGAAATAGGTGGGGTTCTGCTTTCATAATTAAAGCAGCTGAGTGGATAATTCTGTAATTCGAAGAATGATGGAGAGGTAGATGCTAGAAAGATGAGTTACAGGAGGGAATGGTGACAGAATAAGGAAAAGATCATCAGGGATAGATTGGTTGCAGAGAATAGACATTGGGGACATGCTTTTACCTGGGTACTCTTGGTAATTACTGTCCCAGTGCACCTGCTACATATGAAATCTACTTTCTCAGTTTATCTATCCCACTGCAGCTTTCATGTGTCCATATTTTATACTGAGCCCACTTTACACAATTTCTTGGCCAGAAAATGTTTAGAAACAAATTCCTTATGAATGCAGTAGTATCTTACACTATGTCTTTCTCACTTGTTTACAACTACTTTTTAAAATGTACAAATTTCTTTTCTGCACACAGAACATGGCCATTTCCCTAATTCGAAGAGTCCTGTTTTATTTCCCTAATTCGAAGAGTCCTGTTTTCTTTCCCACTTACTAAAACTGTATTTTCCTAAGTTTATTTAAACCTTTTGGTATTCAGATTACTTTGTCAAATATAATGTTTATTTAATCACATCATTTTGAATTAATCCTGTTATTATTTTATAGCTTTAAGACTTCAAAAATGTGATTATATATTTTTGGAATAACATTGTTGGGTAGGTGTGAGAGGCCAGTTACAGCCAGTTTGAGCATAAGACAAGTAGTATATTCAAGCTGGATATGGCTGATTCAAATGCTAAACATCATCTGCACTGGCTTGGTCATGTACATCGCATGCTGGACAGGAGGATCCCAAAAGACCTCCTATATGAGTAATTGGCCACCGACAAAAGAGCACAAAGAGGACCTCAACTTTGTGTCAAGGATGTCTATTAGAGAGATATGAAATCACTTGATCTGAACATCCTGAGAAAGGAGGAGGTCGCAAATGATTTCCCATGCTGGAGGCAAATATTGTGAAAGGGATGAAGTGAGAGGAAGAAAAACAGGAATTCACCACCAAGAAAAACATGCTCGACAGAAAGACAAACCAGTAGTGCCAGCAGAGACCTCTTTCAAATGACTGCCACTCCTGTGTGGGCCTCTACAGCCACAAAAAAGGCTGCACCACCATTAGCAACTGACACAGTTTCTTCGGGCACAAATCCATGGCCTCTTGAGACCAATGGATGCCTATTACTACTGTGCTTTCAAAGACATCTAGAATTTTTTTTTAAATCCCTTACTTGAAAAAACAAGTATGGTTGGTGACAGAAATAACATCTATGCTAGACATGTCGCAATAACTTCTTGTCTAGCATAGAAAACCTGATGTTAAAATGTGTTTTTGTGTGTGTGTGTGTGTGTGTGTGTGTGTGCGCGCGCGCGCATGTGTGTGCATGATTGGGAATATGTGTGCATGAGTTTGTGTTTCCCTCTTTGCGACTTGATATGGTTTACAACTGCTTTTAAAACACACCCAGCTGTAGAGTGACTCATCATTTGAAAATGTGGATGAATAAGTATCTTACTAGCAAATAAGTGTTGGCTACAGGAAAAGCATTCAGCTATAGAAAACTCTGCCTTAATAAGTCTTATCTAATTCATGTTGGCATCGGCAAAATAGTCATCAAAATGAAGACACTTTCTCTGCTAAACAACAATGATATAGTTTTTGCTTCAACTCACTGATTTCCTCCTCTACAGAACTGGGAGAAATAGTTAAGTAGAAAGTAACCTTGTAAAATGCTTTTCAGTGCTTAATTGTATTTTTCCATATTCCAAGATAAATAAAACCTTGTCATAGCTTTACTTTTCATCTTTCTAGAATCAATGGAATAAGAGCTAGTAGGCCCAACACATTGCTTACTTTATCGCTACTAACCGGTTCATGTGTACTATTAGCTGTCATTTTTCTGTTATAAATCATCCACCAGATATCTATCCACATTTTCCATACAGTCATTGACCTGTAGATGTTCAGGCTGAGAATTGGTTTGGTTCAACTCAATCAGTCTCACAAATCTGGGACACTGCCACTTCTTTGATTTACTTACTAAAATGAAAACTGACTATACTATGTTCAACAGTGAAAATTAGCTTTGGACTTCATTCCAAGAAATCAATATTTCCTTTCACTACCAAGAAATTTGAGGTGTTTTATACTTTTCTTTTACTAGAAACAACAGAAAGAACAATTGGAATTACCAAAAGGAACTTTTTACAGGAAATTGAAAATGAACTTCTTTCTTTGGATTTAAGGTCTCCCACATATTTCTAAGTTGTCATTGACAATGAATAACTTTTAATAAAAGAATTAATGATATGTCTAGGTATGTGTATAATATGGTAAATGTGAGTTTGAAATAGCAATAGATTTATCATATAGTTCTTGTATTTACTTAAGAAGAAGAACATTCTAAAACAAATCTTGTGTGACTAGAACTGTTACTCTACAGATTAACTGAATAAGCATAGAATTGTTACTATATTGTACAATAAATTTCTAGTTTTCATCATCACACAGGGAATACAATGAGACCAATTTCTTTGTCTATCTATCTGTCTATCTGTCTGTCTGTCTGTCTATTTGTATACATGTGTGTTCATCTGTATTTGTATGTGTACATATATTTGCATATGTATGGATAGATTTGAGTACTTAGAAATGTCAGAATTTGTATAAGAATGAATGGCAAGATTTTTATTGTGTGTGTGTGTGTGTGTGTGTGTGTGTGTGTGTGTGTGTGTGTGTGTGTGTGTGTGTTTCTCATCACGATGCATTAACAATTGTTGTCAGAAAGTTGTCCTAGCACATTGGTTAGTTTCTTTATGATCACAACAAATAATCACCTACTGTTTTTTGATTTCAGCTACTAAGAATCTAATTAAAATTATGAGTGTCATATTTAATTAGTTTCTAATGAACGCTTTCCTTTAAATTATTTTCATTTTTTTTTTCTGTTTTTCTTTCTTTTGTTGCAATGCGTTAAATATACAGGGTGAGGACATTATTTAAATTAATTTCTGTCAATGATAAGTACATGCACATTGTTGATTGTTTTTACTTTAGAATCAGTGATGCAGTAGTTTGCTGGTATTATGTATTATCAAGTTGTCAGTTCTTTCATTGCAGAAATTCAGCTGGTTGAGTCATGAGGTGGGTGTTAAGTTGTATCATATGAATAACAGACTTTGTAATGTGTCAAGCATTGTCTTTAATTGGTAAGTTTTGTTAGGCTGGAGTGTTGAGCTGATGTACTTTCGTGTGACTGAACTATACCAGAGAAGGCTTGATATAAATGAAGTTTTCCAATGAAAGATACTCTCAAAGCCTGAATTTATCTAGAAATGATTTCTAATGTTAACTGATTGTAAAAGACAAGAAATGGATTTTAATGATATAACACTGATTGGTTCTGTTGTCAGCATAATGCTTTTAAAAAAAATGTTATGGCTTAAGCAGAGAAGTAAAATAACAATGAACAAGGTCAGCAAAACTAGTCAATACTCAGGTCAGACACTCATATAAATACAAGCATCAGAGAAGAGTCAAGGGAGAGGTGGTGGTGGTGGTGGTGGTAGTGGTGGTAGTGGTGGTGGTGGTGGCAGCAGTAGTGGTGGAGGTGGTGGCAGTGGTAGTAGTGGTGGTGGTGTGGTGGTGGTGGTGGTGGTGGTGATGGTGATGGTGTTAAATCAGGTAAGAGATTAAGTCAATAAAATATGAAA
>NC_068983.1:112169823-112173178 GCF_001194135.2 Octopus bimaculoides
CATGAGTCGAATAAATACATATTAAGGTATCATCATCTTACAGTAGAAGATCCTTTCTGTTTCTTAACTGATGAATTATTTTTATTGCAATTAAAGGATTATTTATCTGTTGATAAATGTCACTGATGTTGCTTAATACATTCATGCAAGGATGCAGAATGTAAGCATTTATAGTAATACATACATGCACACACACACACACGCACACACACACACAGACGCACGCACACACACACACACACACACACACACACACACACACACACACATGCACATACATACATTTATTTATTTTTACACGAAACTTCAATATGAGAAATACCATAAATTTCAGCTGTTAAAAATTAAGTTCACTTGGTATATTACACAGCCAAAAATGTGGTAGTCTTGCATAGAGGATGTGCTTATTGTTGGTTCAGAGGAATAGAGCCCATTGTAATTGCAGCAAAAGAGGTGAAGAAAAGAAACAGTATTTCGGTGAATTAGCATTAGCGGGATGTTAGGGAAGGTGATTTTGGCAGTCAAGTAAAAAAGCTTCGTGCTTTGGATAGATAGATGAAATTAATCCATCCTCATATTGCACAAGCACATCGTTATTCAAACAACTTTCACCTACCTCCCTCTCCTCAATTACTTCTTTTCTCAAGTGGAACTTTGAAAAGTCGACAGCAGCTATTTGACATAACTCCATATGTCAGCATTGCCAGGACACTGAATGAGTGCTTGTAGAACAGTTTCGTTGCTCTGTGTGCACCTTAAACAAGCCTGCCTGATAGCACATCCATGCCTGTAGTGTTTATTTTGAACAAGTAGCGCCCCTTGGTAGTGCTATCAGGCCAAGGACTTTTGGAAATAATCCATGGTAATCCCTGACTGAAAAGTCCTTCAGAACAGACTAGCCTGTTCATTTTCATCAACACCCAGTTTCTCCTCAAGAATGTCACACTCCCATGCCTCTAATTCTCTATATATTGCTAAAGTGAGACATCTACCAATCCCATTGCCTGATCAGTAGAGAGTTATGAGCATTTAGCATCATTCTAGGTGTCAGGCACCCAGTCTCAGTCTTTTCTTCAGCTCCATCAAGGAGACATGCTATGAAAAGATGTAGTATACAAACCAGAGCCCATGCACACTCAGCATCCAGAAATCGTTGCATGTAGCACAATATGAGCATGTGTTGGTCATCAGAAGCTATGGCATGCCTAAGCCACCTCACTGAGGGCGCTAGTTGCTGACTGATTGCCTGACCATTGGAACCTGTTCCTTATTGAATGTGTGAAGTAATATGCAACCAGTTGCCTGGCAATTCAGAAAAAATTGACCGAGAATAAGCAACAGGCTATCAATATTTTTATTTATTTATTCTATTTTATTTATATATTTATTTATCTTAAAACATAGATATCTTGTGATAAACTGTTAACTTATTTAATGTGGAGATAATGTTTGACTGCATGACACAAAAAAAAATTGGCATAAAATGAAGGACAAAAGAAATATATATAAAATACTGACCACCTACAAACTGAATTTTTCATATATAAGTTGATTTCATTGTAACTTCAAGGAAAAAGATTTTATGAGAGAGAATGGTGGCCTACAATAAAAGATAAGCTTAAGAAATGATTTTGGGCAATTTAGCTGTTAGCATCTCTAATTTTGTTTATAGTAGCTAATGATTACTTCTTACTTTGGTTTTCAATCTCCAAATAAGAGAGAAATTTTAATTCCTTGAAAGTATTTAGCTTATATCATCCAGCACATCAACACTTAGTTTATCTGAAAGCAGATCTTCTGTTTGAGATAATTTCCTTAGCTCATTTTATGCACGTTATTACAAGTCAAAAGCCTTTGAACTCTTATTTTTATCATGTAAATATTTCTGACTACTAATCAGAGCAGGTTTGATTATGTTATGCTGATGAGGTCAGTGAGGTCTAACAACATTTGGAACATGTTAGTAACTGTCATCTTACCTGCAAAACAAAAATCAGATTTCTCTAAAAAACATGCACATTAATTATGTGAAATTAATACTTCATTTTTTTAAATTTATCTCTCTTTTAACACTGAGAATGATTTACATATCCATTACATTTTTTTTTATTTTCTATCTTGGATTGAAATTTAAACTGATTGAAAATATTTTATCTTCACCATTAGCTTCATCAAAATTCATGCCATTGGTCCTCTTGAATTATATCCTTAATTCAATTTAATTATTATTTTTTTTTAGATTATGCTGAATAAATTAACTCTTAATATTATATTGATCCAAAGAAGATAGGAAGACAAAACCCAAATATGGCAGGATATAAACACTGAAACTAAGTAGTTGCAACTAAAAACTACTCTACCAGTTTCTCAGCACATCACATTTATATGTAATTACAAAGCTCAAATACACTCTCCTACATATCAACAACTTAAATAAAATATAAACTTATGAAATGTAAAACAATAAAAATAGAAGGCATTAAAAAGTAGGTATTGAATTGAAGTTTATTTTAATTTAATATAATATATATTATAATTTCTTTGTTCTGTTATAATAAATTTAAAAATTATTAAACATTTCCTTCAGTTCTTCTTTTTCTTTCTAAGAGATTAATACAGATAAAAAAAAACAAGGAAGCCAAAACAATATATGTATATATATCTATGAATATGTATATATGTGTGTGTGTGTATACACACACATACAAATATATACAAATACATATGTATGTATATTCATATATACTTATATACAAGATTTATATATACATACGTATATGTGTAAACATGTATGTATAGGTATATATGAAAATGTATATATATTCATACAGATATATTTCTGCATATATGTGTGTGTGTCTGTGTGTATACATATATATATATATATGTGTATATATATATATATATATATACATTATATATACATATATATATACATATTTATACATATTTATGCATATATAAATATATGTATATGTAAATATAAATATATGTGTGTGTGTGTGTATACATGCATATATATGGGAGAATTTACGAAAAAAACAGCAGACGAAGACAGGTGGTGTAAACAACAAATGGATGTATTAGTTCAATGCTCGGGAATAGAGAAAGTCTTTAATGTTTCGAGGTATGCTCTTCAACTGAAAGGAACACAGAAAGAAATAAGGAGAAAAACAAGGAGAAAAAAAATATAAAAGTAGTGGTCAGCGATCTATCATGGTGAATGCCGGACAGAAGGTTCACACAGGAGATATGTATATATATATATATATATATATATATTCATATAGATATATTTATACATATATATATATGTATATAAATATGTGTACATATATGTATATCTATCTATCTC
>NC_068983.1:112173547-112174717 GCF_001194135.2 Octopus bimaculoides
GGTAGAAAATGCTAAAATAATTTTATAAAAAAACATTTCAGTACTGGTTCCGGTCATTGAGACTTTTTCAACTGTAAGTATGGAAAACAATTAAGCTTTGGAAAAATTATATGAAAAGTATTTTAAAAGAATATTTGCGTAGTATTCAAATACAAGGGGCATTTTCCTTGTTTCTGCCTGTCTCTCTCTCTCTCTCTCTCTTGTTTACTCATGTGGGTTCAAGGTCGTTGTGAATTCTTGGCAGAGAAGAAGAAGAGGAAGAAGAAGAAGAAGAAGAAGAAGAAGAAGAAGACGAAGAAGAAAAAGAAGAAGAATACAGGAGTGCTATGATAGTAGTAGGATGATAAATGGTCAAGTGCCCTGAAAGTGACTTGTGGATGGTTGTAACGACTGAATTCTTGAGACATCGCTATTGAATGTATTGTTTATAATATTTGCATAGGTGTTATGCTAAACAGCAGTAGTAGTAAAGTACGGAAGTAGGTGGCGAAGAGGAGGAACATGAAGAAGAAAGAGAAAGAGAAGAAGAGAGAATAATAAGGGAATGCAGGATGGCATGATAGTAGTAGGATGTTAAATGGTCAAGTGACCTAAAAGTGGCTCATTGTGGATTATAGCAGTAATTGGGTCTGTTTTTAATGAATTCTTGAGTATGTCTTGAATGTATCATTTTTAATATTTGCCTGTGTATTATTCTAAGGCTGTGGTGGATATGTCGTTTGATGTAGATGCGTTCAAAAGGGGGTCTGTATTTTGTAATAAAGAGAGTCTCTTTACTAATTCGTTGGCTACAGGTTGAATCATCCCTGAATTGGTAGAGGGGGAAAATTCTGAAGCTTGGATTTTTGTTATTGGCACAAATGTTGATGTGTTGGCTGAATGCTATTTTTCAGTTTTGGTGATTTTTGATCTGGGATTCATTAAAAACAGTCCCAATAATCCACAATGAGCCACTGCAATAATCCACAATGAGCCACTTTTAGGTCACTTGACCATATAACATTCTACTACTGTCATACCATCCTGCATTCCCTTATTATTCTCTCTTCTTCTCTTCCTCCTCCTCCTCCTCCTCCTCCTCCTCCTTCTTCTTCTTCTTCTTCTTCCTCCTCTCTGCCAAGAATTCACAATGACCTCCAACCCACAAGAGTAAACAAGAAAGAGAGAGAG
>NC_068983.1:112175103-112176058 GCF_001194135.2 Octopus bimaculoides
ATATATATATATATATATAACAACAAATAGTAAATGAGTATATGCATATATACGTACAGGTATGTGCATACCGAAATCCACCTGTATGTATAGGTGCATATCTGGGTACAGGACATTGCAAACAAACGTAGACGAGAAAACACACAAGCCACATAGAGAACATTCTACTTCATCAGCTACCCACGTTTTAACACCGGCAGAAAGTAGACCAAGGAAAAGAGGACATTATAACATAGAATAACGTATAAGGAATAGACAAAGAAAGTTGACAGGGAAGTCATGTGACTAACAGATAAACAGTAACGAACACACTAAGAAATATTTATATTAAATGAAAACATATTGTGGAAATAATGAATAAAGAACTCTAATTGTTCTTAGCTGTTAACGGATGAACATCACATAAGTATATGCAATATTTTTCTGAAATTAATTTTTGAGTAATACAAGTGTTTTGGGTACACATTGTAATCCATTAGTGGTACATATAAAGAAAAAGTGAATTTACCTATGGAAATCAGATTTTTTTCACATCTTTCATTTTTTAATATATATATCTATGTATATAAATGTATATTTTATATATAGCATTATATGTGTGTGTGTGTATGTGTGTGTGTGTCTGTATGTATATATATATATATATATATATATATATTCTTTTATTCTTTAATTCTTTTATTTGTTTCAGTCATTTGACTTTGGTCATGCTGGAGCACTACCTTTTAGTCAAACAAACTGACCCCAGAACTTACTCTTTGTAAGCCTAGTACTTATTCTATCAGTCCTGTTTGCTGAATCACTAAGTTTCAGGGACATAAACACAGCAGCATTGGTTGTCAAGCAATGGTGGGGGATCAAATGCAGAGACACAAACATATACACACACACACACATGCACACACACACATATGTATATATATATATATATATATATATATATATATATATGTAT
>NC_068983.1:112176854-112178479 GCF_001194135.2 Octopus bimaculoides
ATAGATATGTGTGTGTGCAAATATGTGTGTGTGTGTGTGTGTGTGTGTGTGTTTGTGTGTGTGTGTGTGGAGGCATGTGGCTTAGTGGTAAGGGTGTCAGCATCATGATCGTAAGATTGTGGCTTCGATTCCTGGACCGGGCGACACGTTGTATTCTTGAGCAAAACACTTCATTTCACGTTTCACCAGTCCTTTCAGCTGGCAAGACTGAGTAACACTGCAATGGACTGGTGTCACGTCCAGCTAGGGAACACAGGTGCCATTGAAACTGGGAAACAGGGCCCATGTGCCTGGTTAAGCTTTAAAATGGTGCAAGAAAGAGAAGAATATATATATAAATATATATATATATATATATATGTACCATAAATCCTCGAGTATAATCCGTCCTTGTGTATAATATGCAGGAGATATTTAGGGAGCTCTACCTCTAAAAAACCTGAACCTTGTGCATAATATGCATCCCTTCTCTAACTTGGGTCAAGGATGTCTATATAACGTCCTTGATTTGTAAATATATATACTGTAACATCCTTTATTATTATTCTGTATATAACATAATGCAAACATGTAGCTTTTTTGTGCACTTTGTTAGCAGAAAAAAAAAAATAACAGTAATAACATCAGTGAAAAATAAATATTAGGTAAAATTGCCTTTCACATATTTATCACTATCAGTTACAAAAACAAAAACAAAAACATTTATTCAAATCCTTCAAATTCAACGTCACCTTCAGCATCAAATAACTGTTCTATTTGTTCCTCCATAAACATGTCGGCATCATTGTAGAGAAAATCTCCGTCATCGTCACCATCAGAAGATTCACTTTCATTTATTTCATCTTTCTACACAACGTCATCCTGAGTACCATCCAGTGCAGACGATATACAACACTTTTATTTTAATAAATGTTGCTTACTGCAAGTTATGGATGATTCTTTTATGACTTCATTGCTTTCAGGCTTAGCTCAAGGTATTTTCGCGCCTGACATCACAAAATGCATCTGAATAAACATTGCCAGACAGCAAATAGAGACTCGAACATTGCTTAGAAAATATTTTTCATTTTTAACCTCGTATATAGTACACACTAGGGATTTTGACCTTTAAATTTGGGGAAAAAAATGCGGATTATACTCGAGGATTTACGGTATATACTTGGAAATGGATGTGTGGCCTTTGGTCATATAATAATATAAATAATATATAGATATATGCATATATACATACATATATGTACATACCTACATATATATGTATATATACGTGCATATATGGGTACAGGTCATCAAAAAAGTGTAGGCTAAATGAGAAACGAGAACATAAAAAACAAAAACTTAGGAAACAAACTTTTTTTAACAACGAAAGAAACAAACAGAAAAAAGAGAAAGGCAATATAAAGACCATTCTCTTTATCAGTTGTCCCCTGTTTGTTTGTTTCTTTCGTTGTTCGAAAAATGTTTGTTTTCTATGTTTTTGTTTTTTTATGTTCTCATTTCTCATATTGTCTACATTTTTTGATGTTCTGTACTCATATATATATGTATATATATACATATATATGTAGGTATATACATATATGTATGCATATATGCATATATTTATATATTATTTATATTATATA
>NC_068983.1:112179412-112191683 GCF_001194135.2 Octopus bimaculoides
AGTAGTTCTTTGACTGCTATTTCTAAATTTTCAGTATGTTGGAGAAGCAACTCAATTGCTAATCCCTGTATATTTATAATGATAAATAGTTTTACCGATAAAGGTTTTTTTCATACTGAACTACTTGGCAAAATTGTTAATTATTAATTCTATTATTAATTGACGATTCTCTGCCCTTATTCTTGTATATATATATATATATATATATATTTAAGTTTCAGCTTAGAGCTGCGGCCATGCTGATGCACCGCCGTTTTGCTACACTGTTATTACTGAGAGCCTCCTCCAATATGTAGCACTTGAAGAATGGAGTTTGATGAAGCTACCCTCATTTGCACCTCTTGCTGTGAGGTAGGTTCATCCGGGACTCTCGACAGAAAGAGGTCCAATTTTAATTTAAAAACCTCTACATCTACTTTGTGCAGGTTCCTCAGGCTCTTTGAGAGAATATTAAAAGGCTGTGGGCACCTGAAGCCCAAACTTAGGCATTGTGTTACTGCAATACTAATAACCTGGAATTAGAATTCAATATGTAATACTCCAGAATAAAGTAATATGAAATGAAATAAATGACAAGGGAACAGGAATTACATGGCCCACTTCATTAGCTTACAGCTGTTTCTACTAAAGCAAAAATGCAGTCCACTCAGAGCTGAGTGCTCATGCATCACCTTATATCTTCCTCCGGGCTTCTAAAATAAAGTGCAAGTTAATTTTGTAATGAAATAGCATACATTGCTGATAGAGTTGATTATATAATTCCTGTTCCCTTGTCATTAATTACGTCTGTTCATTTTCTGAGAGAAATTGGTTGTGGTCAGACCTGGAGATGGATGGGCTCTGCCAAATTTTAAAATGCCTATAGCATGCTGTATGTCATATCAGTGCTCCTACAACTTCATGAAGGATTTGTATGCCAAAGCTAATGTAAAGCATACATGTGTGTGTGCATGTATATGTATGTCTTTGTGTCTGTGTGGATACTGATGTTGTACTACTCCATATAACACACTGTGGGGAATTTAGAAAAGAAATTCCACATCTGGAAACAAAATTAAAAGCCTAGTAGCCACAGAATAAAATTAGCTAAAGATAAAAATTTTAGCTAGTATTAAACATAAAAAAATACTGATGTCATTAGAGGGATGGCATATTCATTATCCAGAGTATGTGTAAGAAGAAATTTTGTACCCAATGCAATCTATAAAGTTGCAAGGGTGTAGTTGAAAAATAAAGGCAGGCTGACAGTGACTTTGCCTGTAGTAGATGTACAAAATCATTTAGCAGTCAGAGTGCCTGTGTAATAAATTTCTTGCAATATGCCAGAGGTTCTACGGAAGTAGAAGGTGACTCCTGAAACATAGGAAGCCAATCAGCAATAGAAAAGAAAGTTTTGGAAGTAGAATAACCAGACTAAGAGGGTGAGTAAAGTTCAGTAAGCTATTATATTTCTGACAACAAAGAGATTATAAGAGGATTCAGTTATTGTTGGGTAGGAGAGAGGCTTCATTAGTATGGACTTGTAATGCATTTGGATGATGACAAATGAATAAAGAAATGCTGAAAAGTCTGTATGAAATGAACCAGTGGAAGAGTATGACTAAAGAAGTGGTGGAAGCTGGATCTCACGAGGAAGATGACAAAGGAATGCAACAAATGTTGGAAAGGATATATTGAACCAAAGTAAGTATAAGAAATAAAAACACGAACATATAATGTTTAATATGATGATGAACATTATTGCTAGTTTCTCACAGTGTCTAAGAGACACATCTTTCAGATGTACCCACTTGGATTTGCCTTGCCTTGCCAATCAAGAAAATATATCTGTTTGGGGAAAAATATTAGAAAGTTATAGCTAGTTTTGCTTGGCATGCTGGGAAATAAAAACTATTATTCGTTCTAATAATTACCATTGGAAAATTAATGACAATGCTAGGATCATACACTGCAAATTATGTTTTGCATTCTGGGAAGAGAAAAACTCACAACAATAATTTTCTTGTATTAATTATTGGAAAAAATAACTTTCCTTTGACTTCTAGTAAGCATAATTTCCTTTACATTTTCCACTTAGAAGGATTTTCTTGATTTACAAGGTAGTTCCAACTTGATAGATCTGGTGACCACTGTAAAAATAGCCGCTAGAAACTGTCAGTAATATTGCTATTTAAAATTCATATAATTACAATACAAAAATTAGCTAACTCTGTTTTGATACTGAGTACTTCATTTTTGACATCTGGTTAGTACACATACATACACACACACATACAAACACATGCGCATATACAGTCAAGGCCAAAAGTTTGGAACTTTTTTTTAAAATTAAAATTGTCATGTCCAAGTAGAATATAATTTTGGGTATTTAATATAAAATTCTAATTTTCAGACCTATATGCCAAACTTTTGGCCAAGTAATGATATATTGCAAATTTGGGCAGCTAATATAAAAATTCCAATTTTCAGACCTATGTTCCAAACTTTTGGCCACAACTATACATACAGATTTATAATTGTTTATAATTACATATTTTAAAAGCCAAGACAATGCAATTTATAAGAATAAATGATGTTGATATGTTTCATCTGGTATTTCAGTTTTTAATGTTTAGAATAACTACCTCTAGACATCCATGGAGAAAAGTAGATATTCAGCAAATAGCAAAGAATACCAATCTTGAGAAATTAGGCTTCTCAAAACTAGAATGGGGAACTGATTCAATGACTACAGATCTAAGCCATCAATGGAACTGTAAAAATCTGTAAAACCTTCCAGAAGTTTATCATTTAAGTACATACAAGCATGTCTAGACATGCAAATATATGCATGAGAAGACATACATCATAAAAGAACATGCAAATCTGCACATATACATACCTACATACATACATTCACATATGCATACATATATACATGGAAGCATACATACATGCATGCACGTATGCATACTTACATACATGCATACATACATACATACATACATACATGCATACACACATGCATACATATGACTTCCTCTATTTTCTATATACTCCTAATGAAATAATCATTACTGATTAGATTTACTGGATTTCATCATAAGACTATACATCACACCCTTCTGTATTGGTTTACTTTGTGGTTTGTAGCCAGGTCCACTAAAGGAGCTCTATTGTGAGTACCAGCATATTAGATAAATCCATATATTGAACATAAAATTTATATATATATATAGGAAGACAGACAGATATATGTATATGTATATATATACATATGTGTGTGTGTGTGTGTGTGTGTGTGTGTGTGTGTGTGTACAGAGAGAGAGAGAGAGAGAGTGAGAGGGAAAGATAAATAGACAGACAGACAGACAGACTTGCACACATATTTACACTTACACATACATGCACGCAAACACATTTTAGCCTATGTGCATCTCCTACTTCCTTACCTTCTCCTGCTAACTGTTTATAAAGTTTATGCTTGTGTTTATTGGTGTGCATGTGTGTGTATATGTGTGTGTGTGAATGTGTGTGTGTGTGTGTGTACATGAGAGAGAGGGAGAGTGTGGGGGAAGAGCAGGTTTCATGTATTTAGCATCCATTGGCTATCAAGTTTTACCATCTTAACAATCCCCTTATGAATGCTTGTCAATATCAATGTTCCTCTATCGACCCCTTCCTTTTCTCTCTCTCTCTTCAGCTGTTTCACTCACACCAGCCCCATACAAACCCATCCTCCTACTTCTAAAATATAGCCCAACATATCACTAGAGCTTTAGAAGTTATAAGATATGTGTGTGTGGAGCACGTGTTTGTGTATGTGTATATATGTGTATGTATGTGTATATGACAGCATGTGTGTGTATGCATGTGTGTGCATATATGCATGTGTATGTGTAGGCATGTGTGTGTATGTAATATATGTGTATGTGTGTGTCTATGTGTATATATGTATGCGTATGTGAGGGCACATGTGTGTGTGCATGGCATGTGTGTGTGTATGTGTGTGTGTGTGTGTGTGTGTGTGTGTGTGTGTGTGTGTGTGTGTGTGTGTGTGTGTGTGTTTGTATCTGTGTTTAAAATGAGGTTGGGCTAAAAGAAATAGCTCTAAGTGAGAAGCGGTCAATATTTGAACAACAAAAATGGATAAAACTACATTAAAAAATCCTAAAAGATAAATTTTTGATTTATTGAAACTATCTCTAAATGTGTAGAATCCTTGATTTGTGGCAACTGGGACCAACACATGAGAAATTGAGATAATCTCAGGAAACAAGTATTCTCCAAAATGCCATTAATGAAAAGTTAGTCTGTTGAGACAGGAAGACAGCTGTGTACATGTTTCAGCCTAAATAATTATCATCAGCACAGCAGGTGTACTATCATGACTCCAGCAGACAAAGGGATTAGACATATGCAAAAGAAAAAAGAACATTTATAGTCTACGGAAATTTACATAATTAAAACAAAAATGAGCGGAGGGAAATAACTCAGAGTGACCAGTGACATAAGTTTGAAGACAGATATATTCGTGCGTGTGTACATATATACATATGCATATATCCATGCACAGACACATATATATATGTGTGTGTGTGTATATATTTACACACATTCTGTCCTCATAGCCTTCCTGCTCTCTCTCTCTCTCTCTCTCTCTCTCTCTCTCTCTATATATATATATATATATATATATATATATATATATATATATATACACACACACACACACACACACACACACACACACACACACACATATATATATATACATTGTCACCCTCTAACCTTTCATCCTCTGACAGGAATTCCCCTCCTCAAGTGCCCCTGCCCTTCTCATAATTCTTTGTCATGTGAGTTACTTGGTGACCCTGCCAGTGCTGGTGCAATATAAAAAGCACCCAAACCACACTGTAAAGTGGTTGACATTTGGAAGGGCATCCAGTCGCAAAACTAACCTTGCCTGTGCTAGTGCTACATAAAAAGCACTGAGTTCACTCTGCAGACTGGTTGGTGTCAGGAAGGGCATCCAGCTGTAAAAACCCTGCCAAAACAGACAGAATAGCATAGGGTAGATTTTCTACCTGGCCATCGTACATGCATCATCGTACATGGGTACAATGAACCATCGTACCCATGTATGCATGGAAGATGGGCATTAAACGACGACGATGACGACGAAGACGATGATGATGATGATGATGATTTGAGTCCTTGTTTCTGTTTTCCTCATTTTTTTTCATTTGTTTCTCCCATATTTCATTCTTTCTCTCTCTTTCTCTCTCCCTGTGTACATGCACATGCATAGACAACCACTCACACATGCACACATATACATGAAGCAGGGATGATTGAAATAAAGTAGTGTATGTTTATATTTAGCACACTACTGTACACTCAAATATGGAATGACACTTGCTTCAGTCAAAGTTATGTCAAGGCAAGATATTCTCCCTATAAGCTGTGTGTAAATCATCATCATCATCGTTGTTTAACGTCCGCTTTCCATGCTAGCGTGGGTTGGACAATTTGACTGAGGACTGGTGAACCGGATGGCTACACCAGGCTCCAATCTGATTTGGCAGAGTTTCTACAGCTGGATGCCCTTCCTAACGCCAACCACTCCGAGAATGTAGTGGGTGCTTTTACGTGCCACCGGCACAAAGGCCAGTCAGGCAGTACTGGCAATGGCCACACTCAAAATGGTGTATTTTACGTGCCACCTGCACAGGAGCCAGTTCGGCGGCACTGGCAACGATCTCGCTCGAATGTCTTTACATATGCCATCTGGCACAAGTGCCAGGAAGGCGATGCTGGGCACAGGTGCCATTGACGGTTTCGCTTTCGCTTGCCCCAATAAGTCTTGGCAAGCCCATTGACGGTTTCGCTTAATATTCATCTGAATAATATCATCAGACTCTAAGACACATGTTTCCGAGTAGTTATGCTTTAGCAGTTACAGGCTCTCATTCACAGCCCAGTAAGGACAGTTGTCCTTATATGTAACAACAAAACAGGCATTTGTTAGTAGTGTGTGTTAGATCTTAATTCCGCCATGCCAGGATTAAGTAACTGAAGCACACAAAGCAGTAATGATTGAAATAAAGATGCATACATTTACATTCAGCATGCTCGTGTACAGTCAACTGTGGGAAAACTTTCACAGCAGTAGTAATTGTCTCAGAAAAGATTATTCTCTTCATTGAGTATATATCTATATATATATATCTATAAGGGGAATATCTTCTGTGATACAATTGTTATTGTAGCAAAAGCCTTTCATATTTGAGCAAACACAAGTATGCAACCTAGAAATGTATAGTTTCATATATATACTTTTATTCTTTTACTTGTTTCAATCATTTGACTGCAGCCATACTGGAGCACTACCTTAGTCGAACAAATCAACCCCAGGACTTTTTCTTAGTAAGCCTAGTACTTATTCTATCAGTCTCTTTTGCGAAATTGCTAAGTTATGGGGACGTAAACGCACCAACATTGGTTGTCAAGCAATGGTGGGGGGACAAACACAGACACACAAACACATACTTACGTGTAAGTATATATATATATATATATATATATATATATATATATATATATACACACACTTCTTTCAGTTTCTGTCGACCAAATCCTCTCACAAGACTTTGGTCGTCCCGAGGCTATAGTAGATGACTTTTGCCCAAGGTGCCATGCAGTGAGACTGAACCTGGAACCATGTGGTTGGGAAGCAAGCTTCTTACCACACAGCCACTCTTGTGCCTATAAATCATTATTACTATTATTGTTATTGTTATTATTAGTTAATAAATTGCATGGTATAGACCTGGTAGTTTACTCGTAAAGCATGTTCACCTGAGGAGGCAAATCTACACCGATGGATACACCTAAATGAAATGTTCAATATCGCACCTGTGAGGTATCGATGCTAGATGGGAGCTTATTTAAGCTAAGACTCATGAGCAGCCACCTTCAAATAAACCTGCAGGCATGTGAAAGTGAGAGCTGAAATTTTTTGCTTCTCTGATCTCCATGTTCTGAGACAAGTCACTTATGAATTTCTCTTTCTCTTGTTGATAACAAGTAACTTATCTAATCATTTTATTCTCTCCCTTCAATTCCTCAGTTTTACCGAAGGAAAATTCAAACGATTCTTTTTTTTTTGTTTATAATATTATCATTGCTTTATTGTTATTATTGCTAGGAATATTTGTGAATACGAATTTTCATTAACATTTATTTTCACCTCCTAGTCAACTTGCTGTAGTTTCTCCTCATCCCAACAGATGCTATGCCAAGGAATATTAGTATGAGTTGGCAGAATCATTAGCACTCTGGGCAAGATGCTTAGAGGCATTTCGTCCATCTTTATGTTCTGAGTTCATATTCCACCGAAGCTGACATTGCCTTTCATCCTTTCGGGGTCGATAAAATAAGTACCCATTGGACATTGGGATTGATTCAATTGATTTAGCCCCAACCCTCACTGCATTGCTGGCCTTGTGCCAAAATTTGAAACCATTACTATTCAGTGTCATTGTTATTGTCATTGGTGTCATTGTCATCGCTGTCGTCATCATCAGTACCATTGTCATCGTCATCATAGTAGTAGTAGTGGTGGTGGTGGTTATGAAGTTTATCTGAATTCTCGTTTGTCTAAACAGTTTCATAAATTCCCCACTAGATGAATCCACATGTTTGGGAGCTTATTTAAGCTAAGTCACATGAGCAGCCACCAAAGCTATTTCCCCTTACACTCCCAACTACCCACCGTACTCCACTCTTATTAATGTCAGATATATGCATGCATACATATGTGTGAATATAAAGTGCTTAAAAGAATGTATGTTTGTGAATGAGTTTGCATGGATATCTTCATAACAATACGTACAGATTTATGCTTTAAGCACATATGATAGCTTACATATATTTATGATTATATATATATAAACATATGCTTTCATGCCTTTGCACATGTATATGCATTTAATTTACATATATGCGTATATGAGAAAGTATTTAAAAGGTACACCTATTTATAATATCACCAGAAGTTGACTGGTGCCTTATATCTGACCTACCCACACCTGACCCATTCCCCTTCGTTTGCTGGGCCTTGCCCCTGAAGACATTTAATGAGATTGGAGGGAGACTATAAAAATTGAGTAGCATATACATACACACCTATACCTGCTCTCACTGACATGTGCAAGGATCCACCAACTCAAGGCAAGTGTCCCCAAAAGTACTATATGTCAAATACAATCTCCTGCATGATCTCTCACTCTCTTGAAATCCACAAGCTAATATCGGCCACAATCAAGGTTGGCACTATAAAAAGTAGGTCTAGTGGGATTGTTGAAATGCTTGAGCAGAGAATTGTAAATGCTTGCAGTGTGCAAGATGCATGATGGTAGGGAGCCTCAATTAGACTGCTTGTGGGTAAGGAAAGTAGATATAAATTCTTCTGAATAGTGAATAGTGTTGTGGTTGATGATATAAGTATACTTTTAACAGAGAAGTGGGCAAATAAGATGATCGAGATAGTCAGAGTATGTGATAGGATTATCAAGTTAAGAATGGTCTTCTATAACGTAACAGTGGCATTTATCTCTGCATGCACTCCATATGCTAGACTAGCAAATGAACAGAACAACTGTCTCTAAGAGCTCCATCAGTAAATTACCTCAACAATGATGGACAACGACCATAATACTGTAGCTAGCAACTTCAACGGTCATGTTAGGTACATTCTACATCCATGAGCCCCCACAATTTTTCTGTTACCTTCCTTCTCCCACCTTGAACTACTACTATTTCCCATTATCATCTTTCACCTTCTGTCTCCACCAATCACCTCCTTTCTGTGCCTTCTTTTCCTTACATGGTTGACACCTCACTTTTCTGCTATCATCCTCAATGCCTTTGCAATCTACTGCAACCCCTATCCCTGCGCCACTCTTATATTTCACTCCATCATGTGCCACAGTCAGTTCTATCCTGTCTATTCACCCAGTGCAAACATCTATATCCTTTCACTTAATCCATCCAACCTGTCCCTCAAAGGCATATTCCGACATATCTTTGCCACCATCTCTTTATTAAATGCTCTAATTCACCCTCCTTTCTTTTCCAGCTGGAACCTCCATGTATCTGCTCTATGGCAAGAGATCCATCCCTGTCTCTCTATAGCTTTAATCTCTCATCAACTTGCACAATGTCACCCCCATCAATACTACTCACCGCACCAAGCTGATGGGCTTTTTGTTTTGCAAGGTATTTGGTGAGTGCTGTCAGTGCTGGTGCCATGCAAAATACACTGTTGCTGGTACCATATCAAAAGCATCTACTCCGCTCCATAAATTGGTTGGAGTTAGAAAGGGCATCCTGTCATAGAAACCATGCCAAAACAACTCCCAGCCCTACCAGCTCCTGTGAAACCAACCATCCAACACATGCCAGCAAGGAAAACAGACGTTAAATGATGATGATGATGATGATGATGATGATGATGATGATGATGATGATGATGAAGATGATGATTATGATGATAACTACGTACACACACACACACACACACACACATATATCAACATACATATAAATACATATATATGTGTGTATGTATACATACATATATGTGTGTGTATATATATATATATATATATATATATATATAGCCACATGCATATACATATATGTGTATGTGTGTATACACACACACTCACACTTGTATGTTATGTAATTGAATATATGTGTATAAGCTTGTATACAAACACATGCATGTGCACATAACACACTCACATACACATTCCCTGCTCAGTGATACAAGATGTATGCAATATAAACTCGTGCATAGTCCAAAGGGAAAATACTTCAAAGACTTCAATACCAAACATTAATCAGTCTGGTATTTGAGAATTCCTGTTTCCAAGAATTCATATTTCTCAATACAGCCTAAGTATTTTGAGCTTTGGTGCTCTAAGCAATCAAGGTACTAGACACAGAAACTTCCTTATTAAAGTCTCTCTCTGCAGCAGAAAGCTTTGTTTTCAAGCTGTAGAAAATAATACTCATAAATCTAATCTCCACAATAACTTGTGAATGAATATACCTGCTACAAATATTTTTCCTTTAGGAAAATATAAAAACAATAGAGAAAAAAGTACAATATTTGAAGATGAGAAGTTCTGTGTTTTGATCAGAAACAGAATGACACAATAACTTAAGCATGAAAATTCTGAGAGGTGAAAAATCCAAAGTTTAATGTGTGTGATTCAATAAATCAAGTGCCAAATAGATTCTGTCAACTATCTGCCAGAAACTCCCTTGGAATAATAATTCAGTGAAAGCACTTTATTATGAAACTTCCACCGATGGAGCCTTGTTATTTGTATATATTAACTTTACGTTTTCTTGCTTGCATGGAACAGAAGGAATTTGTGGAGACAAAAACTCTATAGCTGGATGTCCTGCTTATTGCCAATTCTCACTTATTTCCTATCAGGGTTATAATGGTTTAAAATTTTGGTTTGCAATTTGCCGGGAGAGAAGAAGCCAGTCACATCAGACTCAGTGCTCAACTGGTACTTATTTTACAGATCCTAAAAGGATGAGAGGCAAGGTTGGCCTTGGCAGATTGAAAAGGCTGACTAGATGTTGTTAAGGAAGAGTAATATTTCACCGTGACAGGACAATTTTATGTGGAAGACTGGAAATAAAAGCATGATGGTAACATTCATTTACAACTATCAAGCAATGTCAAAAATGCGCACTCATACACATATACAGACTTACACACATTTATACTCATGCATACGTGCATTTATAATGGGTTTCTTTCAGTTTCTGTCAACCAAATCTGTTCACATGGCTTTGGTTACCTGAGGTTATTACCCAACTGAACCACAAACCATGTGATTTGAAAATGAACTTCTTAAACATAGAGTTATGTATGCACCCATAGGCATAATTAAAATAATTAAGAAATGGACAATGGCTTCAAGAGTTCAAATATCATTTGGATATATTTCTCTCTCATGATGTGTAGTCAATAAAGAGCGGATTCAATACCTCACTGATTCATGAAATAAATGCATACAGTTACAAAAAGACAATCTTCAGAAGTGCAAATAGTAAACACAAAATGATACAGTGCATAAAATGGTGCTCTGGCATAGCCTGAATTTACTTTGGTTTGAACTATCAAATAACCAGGGAACATATACATATATTTATATATATGTGTGTATACATATATATATATATATATATATATATATATATATATATATATGTGTGTGTGTGTGTGTGTGTGTATGAATGTATATATACATATATATACACACATGCATGCACACACACACATATATATACACACACACACATATACATATATAAATAAATAGAACATATATGCATATATGAATACAAACACACATATATATATTTACATACATACATAAGTACATGCATAAACACACACACACGCACACACACACACGCGCGCGCACACACACACACACACACACACACATTATTTAATTCAATGATTGACTATTTCAGTCATCAATGTTATTAACACAAAGGAGCCATTTTATCAGGAGGAAACTGAAATTTTCAGACACGAAAAAGAGTTGCCACTGCTGATGTCTTCCCCATCATCACTTAATGTCCATTTTTCCATGTTTGCAGGGGTAAGACCCCAGATCAGTATGTGTGTGTGTGTGTGTGTGTGTGTGTGTGTGTGTGTGTGTGTGTGTGTGTGTGATCATCATCATTTCAAGATACAATTTTACAGGTTTGCATGTGTCAGATGAAAGCACATTTGGATAGATTTTCTACAACTGAATGTTCTTTCTGTTGCCAACCCTCGCTTGTTTTTAAAGGTTAATAATATTTCTCCAAATTCTTTAAACCTATGCAATATGCAACTCAATGTCCAAAACTGCTATGGAAGATTGCAGACAAATGACACTTTTTTCATTTTTTTTTTGTATCAGTGGCAACTTTTGTTTACAATCGTCACACAAAACAAGTATAAATGGAAGGAAGCACACACACACACAAACACGCACAATTATATACATATGCATTTGGTACTTTTATGGTTTCCATCGGCCATATTCACTCACAAACCTTCAGTAATCCGAAGATTGTAGAAGTAGACACTTGCCCATGGTGCCAAGCATTGGGGCTAAACATGAAACCATGTTGTTGCCAAAGGAATTTATATATACATACATACATACTTACATATATATATATATATATATATATATATATA
>NC_068983.1:112191971-112193003 GCF_001194135.2 Octopus bimaculoides
ACATGGTTCCAAGTTCAGTCCTACTGCGTGGCACCTTGGTCAAGTGTCTTCTACTATAGCCTCCGCAGACCAAAACCTTTTGAGTGGATTCGGTAGACAGAAACTGAAAGAAGTCCATCATATGTGTGTGTGTGTGTGTTTGTGTGTGTGTGTGTGTGTGTGTGTGTGTGTGTGTTTGTATGTGTGCTTGTGTGTGTGTCTGTGTTTGTCCCCCTACCACCACCACCATCGCTTGACAACCAATGTTGGTGTGTTTACGTCCCCGTAAGGGTGGGGCTTCAGTGTAGCCACAGTCAAATGACTGAAACAAATTAACGAATAAAAGAATAAGATAATATATGTATGGATATTCTGATAATTAAAGAAAATCAGATAATTACAACTGACCTCTGCTACAAGAAAGTAGACACACACCAATCTTTAGATCTTAGATCTTGCCATCCTTTTCATACAAAAAGGAACATATCATTTAATATGGCAAGGTGCATATGCTCACAAGTCACATATAACATTAGACAAGAGAAATGTCTGGCAGAACTTAATATATTCCTTCAGAAACAAAAATACCCTAACAAGTTAATTCAACATGCCATAACAGAAGCGAAGGAAATCCTGATCTCTACCATATAGAATATCAGTCAGGCTAGACATAAAAACAGAAATACAAATACGAATATTCCATTTGTAGTCAACCACAATCCTAGAAACCACAACATCCTACACTCAGCCAAATGATACCTCCCAATTCTATATCAAACACTAAATCTCCAATGAATAATTTTGAAAATCACAAATTATCAACAGTTGAAGATAACCACCTAACCTCAAGAGACTTTTAACAAAGTTGAGATACCCATTTGACAAAGAAACGATGCAAGTAACCAACTGTGGAGACCCCCCATTGTGGGGAATGTGAATTAATGGAGCAAGGGGCAACCAAAAGCTTGGAGAATGGGAAGGAATTAAAAGTGAATGCAAACATGAATTACAAAACAAAAAAAACCTCATAATGTATATATATATATATATATA
>NC_068983.1:112193013-112193808 GCF_001194135.2 Octopus bimaculoides
AGACAAGAAAGTAAGTTTTGAATGCAGTTTAGCTGTGAAAACAGCTGAGAATGATTGAGTATTTATCCTTAGAAGACAGAAACAGTTACCCATAGGTGGCTAGGGAATATCGATCCTCATACCCCTCAGATATTGACTGAGTACTCTGTACTATTAAGTTAAGTGGCCCCTGACAACAATTACCAATGTTTTTAATGTTAAGTAATAACTTTTGGGAATATGGAGAATGTTCCCCACCACCCACGAATATATATCTATATATATAAAAATGAGACTGTGTGTCTGTCTGTCTGTCTGTCTGTGTGAATCCCTAAAACTCGAGAACTACGCAACCAATTTCATTCAAATTTTACAGATGCCTTACTTAGGGTTTTAGTCAAAAAAAAATGTTAACTTCTTCCAGAGTTCGAGCCCACAGCAACATAATATCTCCTACACTATTTAAGTATTACTTGTCAAAAGTGAAACAAAAACACTCATGTCAAATACTTTCACTTTAAAAATGAAACTATTCTACTAACTGAAACAATCACATTTCGATACTGTAATGACAGATACTTTCAGAGAGAGAGAGAAAGAGAGAAAGAGAGAGAGAGAGAAAGAGAGAAAGAGATGTATATGTATACATATACATGTATATGTACACGTATATGCATAGATATATATATATAGATATAGATCTATATGCATACATGTATATGTATACACATGTGTAGATGTATATATATATAGATGTACATGTAATATGTACACATATATACATATATATACATGCATACAGATATCTCTACATAT
>NC_068983.1:112194408-112202804 GCF_001194135.2 Octopus bimaculoides
TTGATTTCAAGGCCCTCCTAGATGAGAGACTGGCATTCCACTTAATGTCTATGTTCCATGCTGGCATGGATTGGAGAGTTATTAATGTAGAAATATGGTATCGTAGCTACTAACAGTTGAGGGTTGCGTAGTCTAGGCGGCGTTTTTAGATTTCATTATTCTCTTTAACCTGGGCAAAGCCGGGTATTTCTGCTAGTATTTAATAAAGTTGACTCAGCTTCTTATGATTTAAAGTTTCATGGACACATAAGACATGTCCATTTCATCAGATGGTATTAGACAGAGTGAAAGGATTGAGTCACATTCAAGATGACTCCAAGGGGTTTAGGCTTCTATTAGTCACTCTTTCTTACTCTCTCTTTCTCTCCCATCACTATGTCTTAGTTCCCTTATTTTCTCTTTGTCTTCCATTAACCTCTTTTCTATCACCCATTTCCTTCAGTTCTTTTACCTTATCCTCTCTTTTATCGACCTCTTTGTTATGTTGGTCCTCCTCATCTCAATACATCCTTCAGGTAGTTGTTTTATCACCTGCTTGCTCTTATCCTCTGCATTTTTTTCTGTTGCTTTCTGCCCTATTACTTTCACACTGTAAGTCTCTTCCCACTCAATTGTGTAGGAAAGAATGAAACAAGTGAAGAATACACAAAGAAAGAAGAGAGGAATCTTTTTTATTGTTATCAAAGGGAAAACAACCTCTCTGGTAGTAGTGCTTGTGTGAATAGAAACATTGTAGGAGTGAGAAAACTTTCTTAATGGAGATAAGATAACCTTTCTTGTACTAGTATCATAAAATGCATCCAGTGTATTCAGCAAAGTGGTCGGTGATGGATAAGATATCCAAGCATAGAAACCATGCCAAAATGCAATGTATGAGTGAAAATTGGTTCCTGGTCTATCTATAGGTCTAAATAAAAACTGACTTGGATCAAGTCAACTCATGCAACCCAAGACATTATGGAAAAGCAGAATCGTTGTCTAAAATAGGTTGGGCAACATTGTTGCATTCATACATTTTATTTTTGCATGGATTCTGCAGCTGGTTACCCTTGAGATACACCAACCACTTTACTGAGTAAGCTGGATGTATTTTATCAGTTCACTAAATTATATTTTACTATTTCACTGGCACTAAATTGTATTTTAGAAAGCTAGTCACATTTCCCATTAGTCACGACCAAAGGATCCTTCCCATCCTCTATTGTATTTACTCATTTGCCAATCACATTATAAAGTGTATTAGATATATTTTATCGGTGCACCAGCACTAGTGATTTTGTCTTGTACCCAGCAAAACAAAAGTGGTCCTCACCACTGAATGCAGACTCCATTTGGGACAATATTATCAATAGGGTAGCTGAGGCAGAGGAATGTGTGTATGCGCGTGTGTGTGTGTGTGTGTGTGAAGGTACATGGCTTAGTGATTTAGGTGTTGGGCCTGAAGCATAACGTCATAGATCATGGATTTGTCTTTTGAATGAAGTAATTTGATGTGAACCTAAAGTACTTAATTTCATGCTACTTTAAGGATGAAAGGCAAAGTCAACCTTGGCAGAATTTGAACTCAAAACATAGGCAGATGAAATGCTGCTAAGTATTTTGTCTGGAATACTTATGATTCTCTCAGGTTGCTTCTTTAAATGTTAGTAATATTGAACAATTAGTGACATTTTATTTTTGTACTCTTCTATACATGCACAAACAATGCACACACAAACAACACACACACACACTCTCTGTCTCTCACACACACACAATCATATATATATATATTTATATATATATATATATATATCGTTTGTAGAAAACATAAATCCGAAAGAAGAAGCACGCTCTAATATGTAGAGCAGTATATATTAAAAATGGGGAAAGCTGGTTTATGGGATTACCTTAGGTTTCCCATCCATAAAGGGTTTAGCTCTATGGTGTATTGTCAGATCCCTAAAAACCTGTTGGCCCATGACCTCTTAAAAATATTTTTAAGAGGTCATAGACCAACAAGTTATTGGGATCTGATGATATGCCATAAAGCTAAACCTTTTATGGATGGGAAACGTAAGGTGATCACATAAACTGGCCTTCTCCATTTTTAATATATACTGTTCTACATATTAGAGTGTGCTTCTTCTTTTGGATTTATGTTTTTAATATATATATATACATATATTTATATATATTTGTATCTTAACCTACATTTGTAAGCAAACTTTCAATCCAAAACAATCAGGTATACCTCCTCTCAAATTAATGTTCATAAAGTCTCTTTTGCCGCCTACAGTGTCAACAAATATTTCACCTGCAACAAAATGTCTCTGATATTTGGCAGCACTTAACTTTAAACTATATATAAAGAACATTGGATGTTTTTGTGTGATTTATTCAATATTTATCATAGTTTTGAACCTGAAATTCTCAATGTTATAATTATGAAAAGACATAACATAGTATATAACTAGTAAAATTGTAAATGTTAAGGAAAAATGCTTGTACAAAATATTGGTGATATTTAATGACCAGTAAGATAGATATAAAATATATAGCTGATGTACTTGACATTTTATGGGCACTAATGCAAGTAAAGAAGTGTTTCTATTATTTTTCCAATCAAAGTTGATAACACTAAATTTTATGAACTTACATTTATATCATCTGCTCTTTTCTCTTTGAACCTTCTTGTTAATCTACTACAACATTTAACTGAGCTTAAATAATAATGTTTTATTTAAATATTCTGTGTAAGAGTTCAAAAATTTAAAACGTGTGTCACATTTCTAGGTATTCTTCTGTTTAGAATAAAAAAGGCTAAAAAATGATTGAATTATGTTCTTATTAAATGTACAGTTAACATAGTTGTTTAACCAGGAACAGTGCCAGGGTATTCAATGCTGTAGGCCAGACCTAAAATGTGTGCCTCCTTCTCCCAATCTCACAGTGTTCCTCCCTTTCTCTCAACTCTTCAATATATACAATTAGCATCAATCCTATCTGAATAATTTTACAGATATTCATCTATAAAAATAATTGCTCCAGCAATATGCAAATATCGCAATTTTCAGCACTCCTTTCCTACCAGTTCTATTATGATAAAATGGATGCATCAAGTGATGTATCTCCTAGTATGTACATTAAATAGTCTTTTCATTAAATGATCTCCTAAAACTGGTCATTAGACTAAAACCAAACACTCTAAATGTTCGTGATATCTAGTTATGTTTAATTTCCTTCATTTAGTTCATTAGATATAGTTGAGGTTTACAGGTGAAAATGTCAATTTAAAACAGGTTTATAGGCAGTTTAGTTATTTTATATTTGTGTGTTGCAGAGCACAGCCAAAATATATAAGTATGTTTTGCATAGTAATAAGATAAGTCTTGAATATCTTTACAAGAAATTAATATTACAAGTTTTAATGGCAGAATATTTGGCTTATAAATAGAGACAGAAATATGGATCTGCATGGAAATATCAAAAGCAGCCCATATATTAACCCTTTTCATAGCAACTTGTCTGAGGCTGCTCTTGGTTCTATGACAAGATTCATATTTTAAAATGATAAATCAAAATGTTCCCTCAAAATTTAATGTTATGTTTTCAACACCAGCTTAATAGTGGTAAAGTTGTTTTACAAATCATGATTTTTAAAATTAATTGAAAGTAAGGTAGTGTATTTCAGCTGAAATATAGTAACAAAAGAGTTAGCCAGTTGCTGTCGTTGGAGTAATGTTCCCTTCTGTGACATTGATACAAGCTGTATCTCTATTTGTTGAAAGAACCTGTCATTGGTGTTTGTTGTTTTAGACTTTATGTATGTTAACTACAAAACAACTGTAATAACTTAGGTGGATTGTTAAGGCATATATATAGAGATTAGAAATATTTGTAACAAATGGAAAATTGATAATTCACTTACCATAAATAAATTCATTAAATTGTAATGTAATATCTTCAATGAGTATACAGATACATACAGCACACATTTGGAAAAAATTCTTGATCAGAAAATGTATGCATGTATTGTGTATGTATGCATGTGTTATATATGCATGTATATATTTATGTATGTGCATACATGTGTAGGTAAATACATGTATGTATATATTTATGTATGTATGTGCATATTTGTGTAAGTAAATATATGGGTCTATATATATGCATGTAAGTATGTGTGTATATAAGTGATCTGACATATACATCCCAATACCACAGATAACTGAATATATATTGGAAAGGTCAATGAAATAAAAACATTTTTCAACATTAAAAGGGTTTGGAAAAATTGCAATATGAGAGTAAAATGTTTTAGTTGGTTGTCATAGGACTAAAACACTTAATATTCATTTCTATAAAAGTAACAAAACACAACTAAAACACATGTAATATATAATAAAAGTGTTACTGTATTAATATACTATTAAAAGTCAAAGGTTATTATCATTTGTTTCCAAGAGCTTTCTTTCAGTATCTGCGTTGTATGTATAATGTAACAGCACTCATTCTAAACATGCATATACAAAAACAAATTCAGGCATAAGAGGCATTAGATGCTCATATGGTCATGTGATGCATATGGATAAGGACAGCTGTATAAAGAAGTGCTGATTGCATAAAGTGGATTGCACTTGAGGTAAAAAGAAATTCAGGAAGACACAGGATAAAGTAGTGAAGGCTGATCTCAAGATGTTGAGCCTCATGAAGAAGATGAAAGACTGATTGGTGACATGCTGTGCTTGGGAAGACCAAAATGTTACAGCAAAGAGTGGTCCTAAAAGCATTATCCTTATGTCTATGCACTCACCGAGGCTCACCCTTGCACCCAATCTGTCCCTATCGATCCTTCCCCATTTCTTATTTTACCTTACTCCCATCCCTTCATCATTCTTCTTACTGTGGCACTATTCAGCTGCTGTAATCATATGAGAACAGAATATACACTCATTTCATTTCTTCTTATGCAACCAGTTAACTCCACCTCTCCCTGGAGTCATTTGTTTTTAAAATCCATCCTTCATTCTTGATGCCATCCCTTCCCATTTCATTTTGTATGGATCACCCTTTGCTGTGAACCCAGTTATTTCTTCTTCTCCTCTGAGATATATTTTAGGACTGCCATTCCTTGTCTTCAATACCATTTCATATCTGGTGTTGATAGCCCCCCACCACTATCTTTGCCCCCCCCCCCAATTCACTAACTCCATCTCAGTCACCTCTGACCTCCATCTCTGACACTATACACCTCTCTCTCTCTCTCGCATTCTCTCACCTTGTACATCATCTCCATATTTTCAGATCTGTCTATCTAAGCTTATTACACTGCAGCTCTCCACCTTTTCTGTACTGCTATTTAACTCCTCTTACCTCAACTAAACTCATATATTTCCCCTTTCACCCATTTTCCTATACCAACACTCAGACACCACATCACCACCATCTTTGTCTTGCTACCAGCTACTCCTATTCACCCTTATACAATACTAGATAGCTGTGTATCTGCTCTGTAGCAAGATACCATCATGCTTTAGTCTCTCAACACCAGGCAGAAAGCCACCTTCTTCTTTACTTCAAACCTCACTCAGTTGAAGAGCCTTTTTTCGTTGTCATGCAAGTTCCTTTGTGACTTCACTAGTGCTTATATAACAAAAAAAAAAATGCATCTGGTATGCTCTATAAAATGGTTGGAAGTAAAAGAGGGACCTAGCCATAGAAATAATGCCAAAGTAGACATTGGAGCTCAACACAGTCATCTGGCTTGCTGGATACTGTCAAATCGTTTGACCCATGGCAGCATGAAAACAGACTTTAAATTATGATGATGGTATATGCATATTTATATATATATTTAATTTTCCTTAAATCATATAGAGTTATTTCAGTTTAACTACTCAATATATAATACAAATAAAGAGTTTTATATATTGGTTATTTAATACTTTCTACTGCAATCATTTCAGCTAACAAGAAATATTTTCAAGCTCATGTGCATGTAGTCTTGTTTCATCAAATGTGTAATTTGAGCCATGTCAAATATACAGAGCAATATTTTACAGCATGCCTACACAGGTTGAGATCCTATTGAACATTGCTTCAGTGTAATGAAATAAAATATTTTTTTCCTTTTTCCTCTTTAAATACATACATAAAGAAAAGTAGTCTGTGATTGTGCAAAAGAAGCATGCTATTGCTATGTTCATTAAGACTTTACATGATATCCATTTGTTTTTCTAAGCTAGCATGAATGAGCTGTATCAGCCTGCCAAAGGTTGTTAAACTAGTGATGAAGTGGATACTAGAAAATTCTGAATAACAAGCATGTTTCTTGTCAAGCATTATGAAGATTAACTGATCTTAATTTTGGAGGTTTGCCATTGACAAATTAGATTACCTCCAGTTAACGCTAAGGTAGCTGACCTTTAAATAAGAATTACTTCAGAAATTAATGATCTTATTTTCAGTAGCCAAAGTAGTGGTGTTGCAGTTTTCTTTTTGTTTAGAACAAATTGAAGCAGATCCATCAGAACTAAATTCAAAGGCATTCTAGCCCATCAAATCTTTATTTTTAGAGATTATGTAGAACTATATAATCTAATAAGTTCTTTTTTACCTCATTTATTTATAAGTGTAGGATATCATTTAAGTGAGATTTTAAGGGCTAGTTCTAATAATGATCAGCAATCCCACTACAAGTGTAGCTGTGTGGTGAGAAGCTTGTTTTCCAACCACATGGTTCTTGGTTCAGTCTTACTACATAGCACTTTAGACAAGTGTCTTCTATTATAGCCTTGGTCCAACCAAAGCCTTGTGAGGGATTTTGTTAGATAGAAACAGAAAGAAGCTTGTTGCGTGTGTTAGTGTGTTAGTGTGTGTGTGTGTGTGTGTGTGTGTGTGTGTGTGTGTGTGTGTGTGTGTGTGTGTGTGTGTGTGTGTGTGTGTGTGTCTTTGTGTCCATGTTTGTCCGCCCATCACCTCTTGACAACGAGTGTTGGTGTGCTTACATCTCTGTAACTTAGAAGTTTGGCAAAACAGACCAATAGAATAAGTACTTGGTTTAAAAAATAAGTCATAAGGTCGATTTGATTGACTAAAACCCTTCAAGGTGGTGCTCCAGCACGGCCACAGTCAAATGACTGAAACAAGTAAAAACATAAAGGAATCAAGTGGAGGCTCTCCCATTGGCTGAGAGCCAAATTTGCAAAAGACAGAAAAAAGTGACTGAATTATGATTATACAGTATCAGATGTACACTTAATTCATTTGAATAAGTAGGATCAACACCAGGGTACTCTTAGGTCAGTCCTAAAATGTGAGTCTACTTCTCTCAGTCCTATAATGTTTGCTCCTTCTCCCAGTGCCACAATATTTGTCCCTCTTCTCCCAGTTCAGCTCTGAAAGACTCTACTTTTAATTTATTTGTAGATCATCTTTTTCCCCCATCGTCCTCACTACACTAGCCACAAAATGCTGTCAAAAATTTATAATTACTCTGTGAACAGAAAATCTAGAGCGCTATGATAGTGTATATCTATGAGTAACATTACTACTTGGCAAAATCTGAAATATTTCACATCAAATCATAGGACAAGGCAACACACAACCCTTTCATCTTCTTGCCTTTCATCCATTTTTGTTTCAGGACCAACTTCACCATGCGAAGTCAGTGTTGAATGTATGTATACTTGTGTGTAACCATATCTCTTTTTGACCTAACAACATAGTTGTAAGCAAGTATCACTGTCATCAATGTCGTATCCTTACTTTTCAGTCATCTGTGAAAGTAAGTCCGGTTATATTATTTTATTTGGAAAAAGGAGAGGGCTGGTCACAGAAAGAGCAATCAATCTTAAAAATTCAACTCCAAAAATTCCATCTTATTTAAGCAAACAACAGAAAGTAGATGTTAAAATGATGACAATGATGATGGTACATATGTTTTTTAACCTATTTACATGCTATTATTTGTAGATTTATCTACTCATAGTTCCATAGTAAGCAATGATATGTTTTATATCTGTTGAAATTTCTAAATTTGTATAACATAAACTGTATACATATATAGACATATATACATACATTCACACATACAGGTTCCTCTCTCTGTTCCTTAGGACATTTTCCATTTCACATTTGTGTTACCTCACATATGTCCATTGTTGTACATATATATATATATATATATATATATATATATATATAATTATTCTTTTTCTATTGTATTTGTATTTAGTTGTATTATTATTATTTTGTTGTATACGTAAGAGTGTCACATTATTTTAGCCTGTCTTGTTTGTTTTGTCCTTGCCATATATTTTCATTAGCTATTCCCAGAAGCTTTCTGCTCTGGCACTTCTACGATAGAGTGGTGTCAATATTAAAAACATGAAATCACTATGATCATTTGGACT
>NC_068983.1:112205688-112215109 GCF_001194135.2 Octopus bimaculoides
ATATATATATAGAAAGAGAGAGAGAGAGAGAGAGAGAGATACACACACACACACACACATATATATATATATATTGCAATATCAAATTATTGAATGAATTGATTGGGTATACAAATATGTGTTTGTTTTATGATATACTGAGTTAAGAAATATGGACAATATTTTATGCATACAAATATTTAAACACATCTGTAAACTAATTATGAAAACTTCTCAAGAACGCAGAAGTCATTTTTCTATTTTCCTGAATGAATTCTCCAACTTCTTTTGAACCAGAGTGAACATATTACATAATCTACCCATTGGGCTGTGCATTTGAATGTATTGATATTTAGAAAATAAGTGAAA
Organism: Octopus bimaculoides; assembly: GCF_001194135.2. Lineage (NCBI taxonomy): Eukaryota > Metazoa > Mollusca > Cephalopoda > Octopoda > Octopodidae > Octopus > Octopus bimaculoides. The sequence goes on from NC_068983.1 coordinate 112,206,037, forward strand.
AGTAGTGAAATGAAAAAGAAACAAACATGAAGGTTTTGTTAAAGCAGAGATTACAATCCATATATATGCCATGTGTATGTGTGTGTGAATGTGTGTGCACACACATGTGCATGAAGGGGGGGGGGTATGTCTGTTTGTATGCATGTGCACGTGGGTGTGTGTGTGTGTGTGTGCGTGTGCTAGACTTATAGGAGGTAGATCCAGTAGATAAGCTGGTATGTTGGTCCTGAACCTATAAAAACAATTAAGGGTTGTGAATAGTTGACAGGCCCCCTCCCTCAAATGTAAACAGAAAACAGAGATTACAATCCATACATATGCCATATGTAGGTGTGTGTGTGTGTGTGTGTGTGTATGTGAATGTGTGTGTATGTGGAAGTGTATGTCTGTATACATGTGCATGTGTGTGTGTGTGTGTGTGTGTGTGTGCGTGTGCGTGTGTGCACACTAGACTTATAGGAGGTGGATTCGGTAAATACAGCTAGTGTATTGGTCCTGAACCTATAGAACAATTAAGGGTTGTGAATAGTTGACAGGCCTCTCCCTCAAATGTAAACAGAAAACAAAGCTTTTTATGACCTTCTTCAGTGTTATGAATGGGTAAATGAGGCCTGAAAGCAGTCTTGTTCCAACATGTAAAATTCCTCCTGACAGTTCTATACATGTATATTATATCTGTAAGTGTGCATGTGTCATAGCATGGTTGTTGGTAGATTGTAAAATAGCAACAAAAGTGGCTACAGTTTGTGTTGTGTCATTAGCACTGCATTTTGTCTATGGCTAGACATAATTGTTATGCAGCTCAGTTCACCTAAATCTACATAAATAACAACTTTTACTGTAATCAAAAACAGGGCTGTAAAACAAAGGGTTTTATTAGTTTACAGTCCTAAGTTCAACTTCTCTTCCCAGGTGAGGTTTATATCAGAAATTTGAGAGAGATGAAATCCACATATTCAATAAACCATAGATGGTTTCTTCAAAATCTAGTTATGGAACTCATTACATGATTGTGTACAATAAATAACATTTTAGTATTCTGTTATATTTTGTTGCAATTTCTATGTCTATGTTATCTATGCTTGTATGTGTTACTTATTATATACAAATATATCAATAAATATCTCATCAATCCTGTGAGCACATTTTCATTGAAATATTGTTTTCTGATCTCATATATTTATTCAACTATTATTACATCATGTTTACAGCCATTTATTTACATGCTTTATCCATTGTCTATTAAGCATATTTATACTCTTATCTCTACCAGTCTATACTCAGGCTTATTTCTGATGATACAACTTATTACCATCACCATCATTTTACAGCTGTGCTGCTATGGATTGGATATGCTACCACCACAGTTCACACAATCGTGTGCTTACAGCAACAGAGCAAAATAGCTAATTATGTGTTGTTTATATTGTAGGTGCCACGTGTCTGTGGAGTGCTCAGCCAGTTGCATGTTAATTTCACGAGCAGCCTGTTCCGTTGATCGGATCAACTGGAACCCTTGACGTCGTAAGCAACGGAGTGCCAACAACATATTGTAGGTGGTCTTTATCATACCACCAGCACTAAACATGTCGATCTATGTGAAGAGAACTAAAATGTCCCTTCTACCCAGTATTCATTTTTAGTTAAGGCCTTCTTGAACAAGTATCTATCATTAAAGTTTTCAGAATCCGCATCTCATAGCACATCTCATTTTTCATATGACTTCTGTGGTTAGATGCTATTCCTATACACAAACATTTTATGGAGTATATGGGGTAAGGTTTTTTTTTTTCATCACACTACTAGTACTTTATTTTGTGAAAATAATGTTTTGCAACTGTTTTTGGTCATCATGGCACCACTAAATACTTTCATGTTTATTTACAAAGACAAGATCAAATCAATCAGTTTTAACACATTCTTCTCCAAATTAAATCATTTGTATACTGTCCCCAACTGTGTGTGTGTGTGTGTGTGTGTGTGTGTGTGTGTGTGTGTGTGTGTGTGTGTGTGCGTGTGTATTAGTGATTTATGGAATTCATATGAAGTCATAAGAAATAAAATTTCAATGTCTTTCCTAGTGATGCAATAAAGCACACACAGATTTCAGATGATATGACATGAAATTCAATAATTTATTCATTGGATTATTGTGCTGTAAATAAAGAGTGGTACTCAAACACATGCATACCTACCTATCTACATACATATATATATATATATATGAACACACACATGCACACACACACATAAATACATGCAGAGAGAGGGAGAGATGAGGAAATAGATTGCTGCACATATATCTCAAGTCACACACACTTGCTTGTACTTTGCATATATGCTTATTTAATCACAATTGTCTTCAACATCTATATAAATAAGAATAACTACCCTGCAACAGTACAACCAAAAAATACTGTTCACAATACTTGGAAGAATTCACTTGCAGGACAGTTCATAACCACCATTGTAAAGCCTGCAATATAATATTAGAAAAATAACATTGTCTTGCCTCTCAGATTGCAATAAAGCCTTTCAAACATTTGCCAAAAGGATCACTGCTAACACTTTAGGATTCTTTTACCTGCCATTTATCAGTTAATATGGCAATTGTTGGCAGGCTTGTTGGAAGACTTCTGTTCCAAGATATGAAAGAATGATGGAACTTCAAAATGTGTACATATATTTATGATGGAATCTTGTGAAATATGTCAAAACAAACAGTATTGGTTTTGCTGAATTTATCAAAAGTAAAAGACCACTTGAAGATAAAGCTAATATATTTGGTGCTAATTTTGCTCTTTACACCACACCAGACACACCTAACAAAAGACTTAGACATTTCTACTATATTTCTCTTTTGTACACCCTGTTAGAGAATAAAATTATCATTCTGTCTAGCCCATCAGTCAACTCCTCCTGACGGTGTCCTTTCCCTAACCATGATACAGTGCAGCATAAAGCTACCTTGTATCTTTAATAAATACTTAAATGTTACTCTTTCAACAGAGATCTATCCCACATTATAGAAGCAGACTCATGCCACTGATATTGTTGCATGTAATTCCTTCTTTTGTTTCTATAATTTTCTCTCTCTCATATCCTCTCTCTCTCTCTCCAATTCTATTTCCATAAACTTTGATCTACTCAAGACTTTCTCTCATTTATCATGCCACAATCGTTTTTGGCCTTTGATAACTGCACCAAAAGTAATGCTGCCGCCTTTGACATCAGCAAACCCCAACATAAGCATCTACTATATAGTAGAATCTATCTAGAAGTTACCCATCTATAGGCTTTTTCTAGGTTTGAATTTACCATCCTTATTAATTTCTGATGAAAGGTCCATTAATGACATTTCCAGTGTCACATCATCATCTTCATCATCGTTTAACGTCTGTTTTCCATGCTGGCATGGGTTGGATGGTTCGACTGGGGTCTGGGAAGCTAGGAGGCTGCACCAGGCTCCAGTCTGATCTGGCAGTGTTTCTACAGCTGGATGCCCTTCCTAATGCCAACCACTTCGAGAGTATAGTGGGTGCTTTATATGTGCCACCAGCACAGGTGCCAGAGGGAGCTGGCAACGACCACGATTGGTTGGTGCTTTTTACGTGCCACTAGCATGGGAGCCAGTCAAGGCGGCACTGGTATTGGCCATATTTGGATGGGGCTTTTTACATGCCACCAGCAGAGGGATCACAACTGTAATTTCCATTGTGTACCTGCACAGGGATCACAACTACAATTTGGATTTGATTTTGATGTATTTGACTCAATAGGTCTCCTCAAGCATGGCATGTCACCCTACGATCCAAGGTGCTTTTGAGTGGGCTGGTTATGCGACACTGGACATTAAAAGAATTTGGTGTTTACATTCAAATCAAAAAATAATTCACCTTTTAGTACCTTTTACTTCTTTCAGAGGCGTAAATATACCTGTCACTTGACTAAAACATTCCTAAATCATCCCTCGTCTTCATTACTATATTCAGAAGAAAGCCATCTGCCCAATAATATACTTATCTCATTAAATTTTAAAATCTTGCTGGTAGACTTCCACCTGTATTTCAATCAATTTATTTTTACCTGTTTCTTTGTTCATTTCCTCTTCATATTCTGTCTCCTGTTAATACATCTTTTTTAACAATGAAACATTTAAACGTATTTTCTAAAGCTATATGTCATGTCACAAACACTACAAAGTAAATGTTCATTACATTGTTTATTGATATATTTTAGACAATAAATTTCAGATGTCAACAAATTATTGAAAAGTAAAATTAAAATTTGATGGTTAACAAATGTTGTTGAATGTTTGTTAAACAATTTCTTGCATGTATAAATCATGAGGTTGTGTGCATGTGTTGTAGGTGTATTGATGCATGTCAGTGTATATAGAAAGGGACTCATCTATACACGTAGACACATTAGCTACATTAATAATTTTCTCTATTATATTAATGTTCTTTCTTTTGAACTGGGTTTCATATAATTTTGATATGTGAGAGCAATCTATACTTTTTTTTTTTCCTTTTCTTTTTTGCTTTAATGGGTTTCTCTCCATTTCATACTTTAATTTTGCTATATGAGGATTGCTGAAAATGAGACTTTTCTGCTTGATACCCTTCTTAGGAATAGAGTCTGTGAGTTTTCATTTTCATTCAGGGAAATTTATGTGAACTAAGCAAAATGCCTGAATAAAGGAAATAACATAATGACAGTAGCAAGGAATATAGGGTCATGGAGTCACCTGTTCAGCACCTTAACATATGTAATTACAACTCCCTTTCTTATTCCTTATTCTATGATGAAGCCCAAAAGCTACAAAGGAACATACTGAATTGTGTGTTTGTTGGATTATTCCGCATTATATGTATCTGCAAAACTCCCAGTGATAAATGGCGGTATCACAGATTATTATAAATAGCAACACAGAAACATAAACTTTAATTTATCTAAGACAATATTTATTTATCTATTTAACTAAGACTCTGCCTTCCCTATAAACATGTCAACTTCCTATGATGTAAAAGCCCCCCTCAATTTTCCTGTGTCCACCTCCTATTTTGCCAAGTGTGACCAGCTACCACAACTTCAATCATCCTGACAAGATATGAAAGAAAACAAGCTTCTATATGATCAACTGTGTGATCATGATCAAAGTTTCTTGACTCATGACTGTTCAGTTATAATGAAGGCAGCTTGACTAGGATAGCATTAACACTAAACAAAATTATGGATTAGAAAGATGTGAACTCCACAAGCTGCAGTACAGATAACTCATCTCAGGAGGGCAGTAACTCTGAGTAAAAGCTGACACAGTGTACAGTGGACACTTTAGTTCTGATATATCACTCTTCTTGTGACAGCAGTGTGTTCAAATGCATCCAGTCTATGCTGCAGAGTGTTTGCTGACAGGAAGGACATCTAGCTTATGAAACCTTATCAAAATCATGACATTGATGAATAAAATGGAAAACTTTAATTGCTTATACAAGATATACACTCAATATGTTTATGCTGTGCATGGTAGTGGGGTGGTCAGGAAGGAATATCTGGCCATATTTGAGAATCATTGCAATTTTTCTTCCTTCAAAGGCATAAAATAGATATCAAATAAACTACCCACCTTGGAAATTTTTTCTCATTCTCATGTACAAAATTTCATGGCTGGTACAATGAAAAGTTGGTCTGAAGAAATTATGGATATGTTAGAATGGAGGCAATAGGATATGTACTGTGTACAAGAAATTATAATGGAAGGGAGCATCAGACTGACCCCTCACAGGAAAGTACAATTTCTTCTGGGTGGAGTAGGCATTTTGCTGGCAGAGAACTAGATAAAGTAATTGAGGTAGTCAGAGTATGTGAGAGACTAATTAAGTTATACTATTGATAGACTAATGATAGCAACAAGGATTTCTGAATGTGTTCACCAATCAGGACTGAATAAGAAAGATATTATCATTTCCATGTGATTCTCTTGCAGAGTATTTCAATAACAAATGACAATGTCCCTAATATCATGGTTGGGGACTTTAATAGACATGTTGGACAACATCACAATGGATACTCAAATGTAAAAAGGAGCTATGGATACAGTACAAAGAATGAAGACAATTTAAAACCCTTGGTTTCCTGTGATGCAAATGACCTAATCCTTTGTGATACAAACATCAAGAAACCTTTTAACCTCGTGTTCATCAACCAATCAAGAGAGAATGCCAGTCAGGTAGACTTCATACACATGAGGAAATGTGAGAGTCAATGCTTATAAATACTGAATGGTTTTCCTGGTGGAAAATGTAACTCAACATAGACTGTTGATCATTAACATCAGGATAAGAGCTTGACAAACTTAAAGATGAAAGTCAATCTGAAGAAGTAACAGATGATGCATATGAAAAGAAGGCAAAGAAGAAAGAAACCTATGAGTTTTCATGAGGTGGCTGACTGGAAAGCAGAGGCCAAACTGGTAGTGGAGCATTAGAGTAGATAGAGCCATAAAAGTAAAGAAACAGATGTGAAAAGGCTGCATTAAAGACAAGGAGAAAGAAACAATACTAATTAGCTAGAAAAGAAGATTGACATTAAATGTATGTAGTATAGAGGGAAGCTGAAAATTTGATAGTTATTAATATTCTTTTCTACTTTAGGCACAAGGCCCAAAATTTTGGGAGAGGGGCCAGTCAATTAGATTGACCCAGGATGAAAGGCAAAGTCAACCTCGGCAGAATTTGAACTCAGAATGTAAAGACAGACAAAATACTGCTAAGCATTTCACCTGATGTGCTAACGTTTCTACCAGCTCAATGCCTTGAATATTCTGTGATGAAAGAGGTAGAGATATGAAATGTTTCAGATTACTAAGCAGCTTGTCAGCATAAATTAAGATCTTTAAGGGAAACTGTATGTTGAATGATAGCATAAATTAAAATGTTTAAGGGAAACTGTATGTGGAATGATAGCAGTGCACTTGCCATTACCAACACTAAGAAGAAAGATAGATGGATATGATATGAAAAGTTGCTGACAGATGATTTGTGAGAGACAGAACTATTTCAAGAAGACCAACAGAGGAACCAGTTACTGAAACTGACAGCTACATATATGGCCTTAATTAAAATGAAGAATATGAAAAGAAAGTAGCTGGTCAATTAGAGACAATCAATGAAATACTGGGAATACCTGGTAAAGTAGGAAACATACATTCTGGTAGTACCCAATATGTAGATATGCTAATTCATCAGAAATCACAACAAAGACAAATAAGATGCTTTAGAAAGAAGCATCAATCTACAGAGGTATCAAACTGTTGGATCCAATTATAAGAGTAAAAGAAAACACAAACCAAACAAACTTAAATCGCTTGTAGTTCATTTGTTTGGGCCAAGACAAGTTACTACAAATGCTGTCTCCCAAGTAAGACAACTACAGAAAACTTTCTTGGCTAAAAGAAAGCCACTATACATAGCATTCTTTGAATCAGAGAGGGCTTTGACAAGATACCATGATTTGTAGCTTAGAGTTAGCTAAGAAAACTGGGTCTAGATGAAAACAGTTTTTTAAGAACTATGAAGCTATATACAGAAATGTCATCAGCAAGGTGGTGAGAGTTATAAGTATAGTGAGGAATTTAACACATAAGCAGGTGTCCACCAAGGTTCAGTTCTCAACATCACTACTGTGTTTTATAGTTTTTAAAGCTATAACAGGTGTATTTAAGATTGGCTGCCTATGAGAACTCCTGCATGTTGATGATTTAGTCTACTTGATGAATCTGTCAAAGATTTACAAAGTTCCAAAAGAGGAGGCATATCCAGAAATTGAGAGATCTTAAAGCTAGCAAGGACAAAAGTTTCAGTTAGCAGTAAAGAAATGTTTCTTCTGCCACTTGGGAAGTGGCCAAGCCCATACCTGACATACAGAAAAGGAGTAAGTAGTAATTTTGTATAGTGTAGTAATTCTGTACCATAAATTATACACAAAAGAGACATTGCAGGATCTCAGGAAAAGAAGGCTTTGTATGTAGCAAATGCACAGTCATGGTTAGCATTAAGATTGGCTGTGGAATAAATTCTTTCAAATGCTTGGAAGGCTTCCCTGAATCAGTTGCTAGCTTCTATTGCCTAACTGACATAATTAGCAGCAGAAGTAACCAGATGAAAATTGTGGGGGAAAATTTTCAGTTAGCTATTACTTTAAATGGTAGTAATGGGATTCTCTCTCCTACTTCTAAAAGGAGAATGTACAATACTTCTGTATGAAGTGTGATGTTGTATTGTAGTGAAACATAAATGTTGAATATGGAACACAACTAGCATGAGAGGAAAATAGGTATGAAAATATTCAGATGTGAAAAAGAGAAGATAATACTTCTTAGGACATGCGATGCTTATGGAATGTGACAGTTGGATAAAGAAATACCAAAGGATCTAAGGGGGATGAACGTATATAAGAAGAAAATTAAGAAAATTAGGAGAAGAAATCAAATATAATCTTAAGCTGGTCATATGAAGTTCAATATCCCTATGGGGAAGATAAAGAAATGCAACAAGACACTCAACTAGAGAGGACCTATATACACATCTGACCCATGCACACAGAAAAACAGTCAGAATGATGATGTTTATATATAATACATAATACACACACAAATATATGTATTTATGTGTGTGTGTGTGTGTGTGTGTGTGTGTGTGTATGAGCTATTAATAGTTTCATGCGATGAAAACATCCCAGACAGCATTTTTCAACATGTCTGGTGCCTTCACACAATCCTCAGGCTGTGCCCATATGGCATAACAAGCTAAAACAAGACGATAGCTTGGAGAAAAAAAAATGAGAAAAGATGAGAGAAGAGTAGATGTAAAAGGGGGAAGGTTGAAAAACTGGAAAAAGAACTTTTTCCTTTTTCGGTTTTTCAACCTTCCACCTTTTATAGCTACTCCCCTCTCACCTTTTCTCATTTTTTCTCCCATCCTATCATCCTGTTTTAGCTTGTCATGCCATGTAGATACACCCGAGGATTGTGTGAAGGCACCAGAACTGTTAAAAATTGCATGAGACTATT
>NC_068983.1:112215275-112216921 GCF_001194135.2 Octopus bimaculoides
ATATATATATTGTGGTTATTAAATAGCATTCATTTCTCACCAGATGGAGTACTTGCTTTGTTAATCTTACCATCATGGAATAGTACACTATATACATATATATATATACATATATGTGGAGGATTATTTATGAAGTGACTCAACACAGAGTTGGATGACAAAAATAATATATAAAATAATTCATTACAGATGGCCACATGCTTCACTCAAACTGAGTTATCAAATGAATGAGGTATTTAGTTTAGCTGATGGAATTTATAGCTTTCAAATAATTCTACTCATTCTTAACTATAAATTCTATTGATTGACCATAATATTTTGTGTTTGATAATCTCCTCTGGAACAAAGCATTGGGCCATTTGTCTAGAATGATTTAATTTAATGTAATACATAATATATATATATATAAACATATACAGACACATATGCATATGTATACTTGTATGTACATACATACATGTATGTGTATATATATATATATATATATATATATATATATATACATATATATATATACATATATATACATATACATATATATATAAATACACATACACACATTCATATGTATATACCTATACGTACAATGTGTATGTGTGAATTTTTAAGCATCTGGACACAAAATATCTCTATACTATATTATATGTTGATACGTGTCTAAATGTAACTATGTATCTGTATTATAATTTATCCAGAATGTAAGCATATATCTGAAATCATGTCAATTTTAATACATATATGTCTGTGTTCATTGGAAGGAATATATTTTCACATATTAACTTAGAATTTGACTGTTATTGATTATCGTTAGGCTTCAGTTCACCAGGTTTTAATTGGAAATTGAATGATATTTCATTTTTCCATATTCAATATTTGATTTGGTAATGAGTTCCTCAACACAGAAGCATTTGTGAAAAAACTAATGTATTTTGGAAGTAATTTTTGAAGCTGAGTGACATTGTGCCAAAACTTGTCATAATTGTATTTGTATATATTTTCTAAAAAGAATCATGATATTTTATATCTCCTTTAATTCATATGCATTGAATGTATGAGTGTATATATGGAGTGCCCCAGAATTAACTATTTCAATGAAACTGGGTAAATGTTTTAAGAAACTAACAGAATTTTATATTTATTACTTCATTATGATACCAAAACAAAGATTTATAAATCTTATGAGATACAGAAATAAATTTATTTCTCAAAAGCATGATAATGCTATAAATAGCGTGATCAGGATAATTTATCCATATATTGTAGAAAAATACATTACCGGCCAGTCATGAGACTCGAACTCACACCTTTGTGATTACGCGTCGGGCAGTTTAGTTTAATGGTAAAACACTTGACGCGTAATCACAGAGATGTGAGTTCGAGACTCATGGCTGGCTGGTAACATATTTTTCTGCAATATATGGATAATTTATCCTGATCACGCTATTTATAGCATTATCACGTGCTTGAGAAATAAATTTATTTCTGTATCTTACAATACATCTCAATGCTTCTAAAAAAAAAAAAAACAGAAAAAAAGAAACAAACTATGTTTGTTTACTTTCATCGTAAAGTTGAATTTATAAATCTTATGTAAAAACTTTATAGAAAACTTTCAACATGTGCTTCATCTGTATCCCTGCAAGTTT
>NC_068983.1:112216962-112217938 GCF_001194135.2 Octopus bimaculoides
TTTAAGGAATTATCTCCAGCACTGCTAACTGAATGTGTTAAGGTCAGCTAAACTATGGCTCCATCTGAAGGATGGAGTTAGAGAAAATGACTGCAGCCAAATTAAAAACAAAGCTGTCATGGACAGATAAGCAGGATCCAACAGGAATGAAAATGAAAATGAAATTACAAAAAATATTATAAAAATTACAAAATTATAAACAAAATTAAAACTTTTTACATTTTTAACACAAATTAAATGTGATAAATGTAAAAGTGAGTTTTTAAAATAAATTGTCAAATTTCCCTGAAATGGATAGTTAATTTTGGGACACCCTGTATATATATATATGTATGTATGTATGTATGTATGTATGTATGTATGTATGTATATTGTGTGTTTGTGTGCATGAAAGGCTGCATGCACATTATTGATTCTTACATGTAGTATTTGTTATTTTAAATTCCAATGGAAAATGATATCTGCAACTGTAAGCAGATCTCCAGAAATTTTGCTGTTACTTGCTACTGGTATGAATTGTCTTGTTGATAATAATACAAATTCTTAATTTCTGTCTTTGGCACTAATGAACAAATTTAGAAGGATAGGGTTCAGTTAATTCCACAGAATCTTCTACATTATTGGCACTTATTGTTACCAGCCTTGACTTGGCAGAAAGGTGAAAGGTAAAGTTTAACCTAGTAAGATTTTAAACAGAGAATTTAGAAGGATGCAACTAAATACTGCATGAGATTTAGTTTGCTCCCTACTATGTTTGCCACTCAACTACAAACATATTTTCATTATTGTAATCAAATTGAACACACTTTTCCTACAAGTGTGATAAGAAACCAATAATAATAGTAAAAATTAAAATTTTATATAATAATAATAATAATAATAATAATAATAATAATAATAATAATAATAATAATAATAATAATAATAATAATATTTTCATATATTTATCGCTTACTCTAAAAGAAGACAATCATAA
>NC_068983.1:112218728-112228465 GCF_001194135.2 Octopus bimaculoides
TTATTTAACACTGATCAAAAACTCTAATGAAGAAGTAAAATCTCTTTAACATTAAGTATGGGAAATGGTTTTTGTCTCAAGTTCTTAGCATTTTTTTATAATGGATTTCTTTTACCACAAATATTTTTCTTCATATGATCCATTTTGATATGTATAACTGCCTTTTCCAGATATTCTTTTATTCTTTTACTTGTTTCAGTCATTTGACTGTGGCCATGCTGGAGCACCGCCTTGAATAGTTGGAAATTCCTGTATGAAACCTGACTTTATTACTGAATAACAACAATGGTAAAAAGGGAAACAATTCAAACAATTATTAGGAAAAACTGTGTATGTCTGTGTATTGGAAACCAACGACCAACAATGACATTCAAACTTTAGGATTTGAAAAATTACAAATATCTCCAGCCATATTTTCTTCATTTTTATCATGTTTTAGGGGGCTGGACTTCTTTGGGGATGTATCTTTCTGTTCAAACAGTTCTGGTTTACTGATGACACTAATAGTTTCAACAGGGAAAACTGCAGTTGTGTCCAGAGCTTTTATTTTACGAGTCTCTTTCTTAGAATGTGATCGTCCTGTATCTGCAATTGGTTGATCAGATGCACATTTTCGAGAAGCATCTCTTGATATAAGCAACATCTCTTTTGTATTGTGCTTTTCAGGTTCAATTGAAGGCTTAGTATTCTTTAACATGCTGTTATTTTTGTCCTTGTTACTACATGAAAACTTAGTATCTATTGGATCAACTCGTCGAAAACTTCCACCTTTATGTGTGAAGACAGGTCTTAGAGTGTCAGGGTGAAATATCTGATCAGATTTGGAAAGCACTACTTTCAACTCAAGACCGTCTGTTGCTTTAGGAGTACTTCCTCTCCTTGGTAAGGCAAGCTTTGATTCTCTTTTGTCAAACTTATGTGAACTTATTCGCCGGAGTGCAGATTTTACAATACCTGGAGTCTGCATTCTGTCACCACTGTGCAAGGCCATATTATCAACTTTTGTTATATTTCCCCAACTTTTACAAATACCAGTGGCATAGCTTGTGTTTCTGGCAATAGGCCGTGTGTCCAAACACTCTAGATCATTGAATAATGAGGTTCCTTTTTGCGACCCTGTACGAGTGTGAATAGCAACGAGATCTCTTCCATCATCATGAACTGATGCATTGGTAAAAATTTGATGGGATACAGTCGGAGATGTCTTTGACACATCAGAACGAGTATTACTTGCAACTGGAGAAGTTTCAGCTGTATTGCTTGTTGGACTCTCGATTACAACTGGTACAGCTTTATTACTTGCTGCCATCTGTTCTTCTTTCTCAGCAGCTTCCTTCGAGATTCTCATCAGTTCTTCAATTAGTTGACTAGAACTCATTCCTGACATGCTGTCAATTTAAAGAGAAAGGAAAATTTCATGAAATAAAATTCTTATGAAGAATTTTGCTCATTATCAATAAAACATTAAGCAACATCAACAACAATTGAAACAATGATAATTAAGAACTTTTATTTGGTGGTTTCATAAATATGGACATTTTCTAAATAACAATTTTGTATTTGCCAGAAAATTTCTAATGATTGTAAGTGCAAACATGGTTGTATGTTTAAGAAGTTTGCCTCTAAAATATATGGTTTTAGGTTATTAAATTCCCACTGCATGGTACCTTGGGCAAGTGTCTTCAACTATAGCCCAGGTCCAACCAAAACCTTGTATATATACGTGTGCGTGTGTGTGTGTGTGTGTGTGTGTCTCCTTGTCTTGTCATCAGTTAATAAATGCAAACAAGTGTCACCATCACACAAGTAGTGTCATTTGTTTACAATCTTCTGTGAAAACGTATTCGGTCATGAGGAAACATTACCTTGTTTAGAAACAGATGAGGGTAAGCAATAGTAAAGGTTCTTAGAAATAGAAATTCTGCCTCAATGAATCCCATGCAAACATGAAAAGGTGGGTATCAAAATATATTACGATTTGTGTTAGGGAATGGGAACTTCTAATGTTTACATGTAAGTAGTATTTTAAATAAAGCATAAACTATGGTGCACATAGATTGCATCTATAATCAACAAAGAAAAAGTGACAACAAGAATGATGACAGACACAAATTGATGAATAAAACTTTACAAGTATTTTCTGTCTCACAACAATTCTTTTGGCTTTCTGATGAATTCATGTGAAACCACTTTACTATTGTTATTACTTCAACTTGTGTAGCTGCTATTACTACTATAACATCAACCATTATTATTACTGCTGTTATTGAGGACGAGAAAGCATTGCTTAATGCAAGCATTATAGAACAAGATGCAAAGTTATCAGGAAAGCTGTTCTACTTGGTTTCCACATTGTCAGGGAATGGCATATCTTGCATAAAATATGAAGTGAAAGGAAATATAAATTTCCTGAAACACTCTCAAAGTTTTACATTTGAAATTATTTACTCCATCTAAGTTGCCAGCTCTAGGATTTTCAAAATTTTTTTAACCAGAATCTTAAAATTTACTATTAATAAGTTATATTTTTACAAACATTTATGAACATAATAAATCATGTAATACATTTACATTTCATGAATAAACAGGAGACATTCTACATTAAACCTAAACAATATAATTTTTATTTCGCTTTTTGCATTTTATTTTAGTTTGCATGATTCTTGATCTTGAACTCATGCATTGAAACAAATTTTATAATATCTTTGGAGGACCATTTGCCAATAATAAACATCCATACAGGTTCAATTTCACTTCTTTTTTATTTGTCGATTAATTAATTATTTAACTGACCAATTAATCAATTACTTGCTTTATGTTGGTTAAACAATCATTCAATTTGAAGCAGACCTGAAGGAGAGAAGGCATATCCTTCATGCAATTGCAAATGGCAATGAAAGCACTTTGACAAGCAATTGACTGATTGTTCAACTGACTGATTAAGCAAGCAATGGATTAATTGTTTAGGTAAATAACTAACCAAGTGACTAATAATAAAAAAGTAGAACTGAATTAGTGCATGTGTTTATTATTTGTGTAATGACCCTACCAAGATACAACAAAATGCAATTTTAACAATCATTAATTAGCATCTCAAAAGCTACATATATCAGAATCTACTACAGACTTTATTCATACCTTGCAACTTTCAATTTGAGACTTTTAACAGCAGTGTGCACCTTTACTTATTTTGAAGAAGACGTATGAGATACCTTTGTTATAAGTTCACAACAAAATACTATACATCATTTGAAAATAGTGAACTCAAGTTAGGTGATGCAATTGAAGGACTGCCATTAGAACAAGTTCTAATAAATGTTAATTATCATAACTCACAATCACCAACATATTTCATTAATATGGTATCAAAGTCTTTAAAGCATATTCAATGTAATTCTTGTTATTCTATTTATCTGACGATTATCAGAAAGGATTTTTGACATGGTAAGATTCATAAATGACAAAATTGCTGTGCCAAAGAATGCTTTTGTTATTTGTGTAGATACACAAACTCACTACTAAATGGTATGCAAATCTAATAATAATAATAATAATAATAATAATAATAATAATACTAATGAATCCAGGCAGGGATAGACATATTCTCGAAGGAAATCTCTGTGTTAGACCGAAAAGAGAAAGGGGGGCTTAAAAGTGAACAAAATACAGGGCACTGAAAAGTAAGTATTATATTGAAAGAAAGGGCCTGAAAGTGGTAATGGAGGAACGGAAACACAGCCACATTGCAAAGACAGCAAAGATGGTAAGATACGACCAAAGAATGGACAGTAGACAAACTAAACAGCTTAGACAGAAAGACAAGGAAGTTGCTAACTAGATAAGGGTTGCTGCACCCAAAAGGTGACACAGACAGACTGTATGTACCAAGAAAATCAGGGGGAAGAGGACTTATTGGATGTGAACACAGCATTAGAGCAGTAGAAAACAACACAGCATGGTATGTAAAAAATGCCACAGAACCACTATTATTAGAAGTAAGAAGGTCAGACTTGTGTAGGATGAAAGATTGCAAAGATGTTGAAGATAAGACAGTCAGAAAAAATATGACTGTAAAGGACTAAAAGTGATTTAAAACTGGAAACAGAGGCTCAAATTTGTGCTGCCCAAAAGCAAGCATTAAGAACAAACTACATAAAATACAGAATAGACAACACAACAGAAAGTGGTAAGTGCAGAATCTGTGGACTAATCAGTGAAACCGTATGGCATATTACCAGCCAATGTATGCCACTAGCCCAGGAGGAATATAAGAGACGTGATGACAATATAGCCAGGCTTGATCATTGGACACTTTGCAACAAGTATGGACTTGACAGAGCAAAAAATTGGTATAACCACAAGCCTGAAGGCGTCGTCGAAAATAGAAATGCAAAGATCCAATGGGATTTTGTGATTCAGTGTGACCATGAGATAGAGAATAGGAAGCCAGACATAGTCTTAATTGAGAAAGAAAACAAACTATACTGGATCATAGATTTAGCATGCCCAGCTGACAACAAGGTATGTGATAAGGAAGAAAGAAAAGTTGAGAGATATGACAGGTTAGCTTGGGAAGTTAAGCAGTTGTGGCCGATGAAAATGGTAGTAGTAGTACCAATAATTGGCAGAGCCCTGGGAACAGTGAGCAAAAATCTTGAGAAGTATGTGGAACAAATAGGGGCTACAATAAGGGTGGAGCACTTGCAGAAAACAGCACTGCTTGGAACTGTCCAAATACTTCGGAAGGTGCTTGAAAAATAAGAGGTGTTATCTTAGTTCAATGGCGATGAACAGCTGACACTGTAGTACATCTCCAGCGTTAGAAGCTGTGCAAAGCAATGATGATGATGATGATGATGATGATGATAATAATAATAATAATAATAATAATGATATTTTATAAAAATTTCTAACTGTTTCAGATTCTACTCAATAGTCAATTGTTACAATTATGCACAAATATTGGTTTAGGAAGTACAAAAAATGTTATTTATACCGTTAACTGTTAATATGAACTTGCTTACAAAGTCTACTTCTATAATTACTATGGTGTTCTTAACATGAAAATAATTAGAAGTTTTACTATTTGGAATGTTATTCTTAACGACAATATTTGTAATACTATCAATTTTTAATAATTGATAATCACTGTGTATCTTTATAGCTTGAAGAAAGTTTTATGTCTCTTCACAAAAATAAAGATATTAACGCTTAGCATCATGCTGAAAATTTTCAAAGTCAAAAGCCCAGTCATGTAATGAATCTGTTCCAGAACAGGAGTTTGAGTGTTTTCCTTTCATTAAAGTTTGTCTTATTTCCTTCAAAATGAATGTAAACAAAGTTAATTTGATTCTTGTGATATCATACATTTCAGGACTGACTGACTTAATGTATCCTATGGGAAGAGACCTTTTCTACAATCTCAATTTGTGGACTAACTACTATGCACATGGATTCTCCTCAAATTTTTAAGAGTGAAAATGTGTAATGCTATTACTACTCCTAAACAATTTTATTTTAAAGAAAAAACATTTTATTATTGTTTATGTTGTGAAGAGAGAATCACTTGTTTATTGAAAGGAGATAATTAAAGCCAGTAATATATTTGCCCAGATTTTAGTTAGAAAAATCCTAATAAACTAAGAATGATGGTAGATTATATATGTGCTCCAAGTAAAAATTGTGCCATTGTTTTTGCAGTCATTTTAAATTTTCCAAGTTAATATATGGAATTCAACCACTGGAAAAAGTTTTCTATTGATTTCCTGAGGCCAAAGGAGTCATATGTAAAAAATAAGTATATTTTGGTTACACAACATTCATATTTGTTCACTGATGTCGAGATATCAGTATTGTGACTCTCATTATTGATCAGCTATTTATGCTAGCTGATGATCTAGCTTGTATGAAAGTTTTAAATTTTGGGAGAATAAATTATAACCAAAATACTCTATACAGACTATAGAGAAATGGCCAATATGCATAGTGTAATGGCATATTATTGGAGACTGCACAATTAGCCTTGAAGATTACAGATCTCCATATATTCCAATGGGAATTATATCTCTAAGAAGTTTTACATTCAATGAAGTCACTGTTATGAACAGAAACTAAATATATAGCACATAAAAGAGACTTTCTTTTCTCAAGTTATACAAAGAATAGTGAAACTAAACTTGTTGAATGATATCTGAAGATAATGTTTTCTTATGAAAACAGATCCTTTAGTTCAAAAGCTTTGCTGGTAGGTAACAATTTATATTATTCAGCTATTAGATTTAATGGAGGACAAGATGATACTGTAAATTGCAGAAATTTTGTTACTTATCCAATGTAAAATTTGTTTTACCATTTTAGTCAAAAGGGAAGACATAACCTATGACACTCTACAATTCCTCCAAGACTGATGGTTAGGTGAGAGGTAAATATCTTTAAACAGGAGATCTAGCTTGAATTCATGCAACAAGATAGACTGCCAAAGACAAACATGATGCTGAGTATTGGTGTTAAACTGAGGAATGAATTAGGTTGACAACCCAAACTGCCCTCAATGGGAGCAGATCTCAGAAACTAGTGGGTTGGAACAAATACTGCAAAGCATTTGTTTAAGTTACAAGGATGCAAACAAGCCAACACTGGTTGTCATGTGCAGATACACACATATATACATATATATATGTATACATATCCATATATATACATAAAGATACACACACAAACACACACATAAAATAGGCTTCCACAGAGTTTCTGTGTACCAAATCCACTCACAAGGCATTTGCCAGCCCAGGTCTAAAATAGAAGACACTTGCTCAAGCTGCCACAAAGTGGGACTGAACCTGAAACAACATAGCTGCCCAGTGAGCGTGTTAATTATATAGCCATGCTTGCACCTATAGTTAATAAAACTTTAATAAAGTTGCTTTTTTATGTTTGTACATCTCATAATTCTTTTTATAATATTAATAATACTAATGTTGATCCACAAATGGATATCAGTGTACCTACATCAGTTGATAATGTTTTACATTGTAGGCATTATATTTTGTGTACTCAGTGACATTTGGGTCTCTAAGCTATGGAAACTGCTGTGAAATATGAGATTTGTTATGTGCATATGTGTGGAGTGTTTGAAATATAATTTCAATCAGGAATTATTTTGGGAGTCGAGTAAGAAAAACAACAACAGGAATGGCAACAAAATGGAATTTTTTAAATAAAACTAATGGAAAAATTTTTCTGTCTATAAAAGTAGACGAAAGTATTATATCCACCAGAAAGTATTGTATAGTATGTTATTTCACTACTGTTAAGTATAATATTCTACAAAATCACCATCAGTATTTCTCAATAAATGGTTATGTTTAGAGGTAAATATCCTGAAACAAGTGTAAGCACATACACAAGACAATAGTATGCATCTTTTGAAGAATTACCCCTCCTCCCATAACATATGAACAATACATAAATACTAAAAACATAAATACAAAGAAGGAAATTAACAATATTTAAATATTCTGATTCTGACTTATAGTGAAGTAAGAAAATCTTAATTAGGCTTCTACGTATATGTGTGTGAGCTCGTATGAAATTAAAGTAAAATATTTTATTAATGCTTAATCATTGTTGTTTAGCCCTAGGTCAGAACTGAAAGAATAGACTGATGATCAAAGACATTTCAGGCTTGACCACCCCTTCTTTGTGTATACCTAAAATTCATTGGTCAATGTTTCTCTCCTGCTTTAAGATAATGGTATGCATTTTAAGAGAGTTTTATTTTTAATCCTAATAACTCAACTGAGGACGTAGAGGGCCTCTTGCTGGGGTCTCAAGTAAGAAATAGATGAAAAGTCTGTTAACCTATTTAGCTCATTAATATTCACGTTACTGTCAAATGTATTGCTTATTTATTCACATTGTTTTGAATTAATCACGCGTTATCTTGTAGCTTGAGAATTTTGATGATGTGATTATTTATTCTAAGAATGACATTCTAGGACAGGTGTGAGAGATTGCATCTGGTCAGTTTCAATGCAAAACAGATAGAATATCTGGGCTAGATATGTCCAGATTATATGCTAAAAGGTTTATGTTGAGCCATTCACATTCTCTAATGAATCATTTAGTTAGCATATAATTTGGTTTAAGGTCACACTCTTATATCTTTCATCTTTTATTTATGTTGGTCATTCGACTGCAGCCATGCTGAGGCACCACTTTGAAGAACTTTAATGGAACTTATTAACCACAGTACTTATTATTTTTTGTAAAGCCCAGTAATTATTCCATCGGTCTGTTTTGCTGAACTGCTAAATTATGGAAACATAAACATACCAACAACAGTTGTCAAGTGGTGAAGGGGACAAACACATACACAGAGACACACACACACACACAATGGGATTCTTTCAGTTTCCATCCATCAAATCCTCTCACAAGGCTTTGGTCAGCCTCAGGCTATAGTAGAAGGCACTTGCGTAAGGTGCCACACAGTGGGACTGGACCTGGAATCATGTAGTTGGGAAGCAAACTTCTTATCCCTCAGCCATGCCTGCTCCATATATTTAATACAGGAGGAAAAAATTTGTTTGATTGAACTTATCCATGTACTAATTAGACAAACTATCCCTAGAGTTGTTTAAAATAAAAAAAAAATTACAACAGTTAGAAGAAGAGAACTCTAAAATCAATGGAAATCTTGGTAAAATATGTATGAGAATGGTCTTGAAATCAAATGGCGAAAGCATGAGACTTGTCCTTATCTCAATGAACTATTTTCTGCTATGATTGCAATACTAAGATTGATTGTTCTTTATAAAGAAATCGAGGTATTGCAAGAATCTGATTATGTATATCAATGGCTTTCACCAGTTGACTTAAAAACCAGATCCATTCTAACACTGCATTTTCTATATTTTCCAAAATTTCAGTTTATTTCATTAGAATTACGTACCTTGCTTTTAGATTTTTTTAAGTTCGCAAGAAAGAGGTTTTGTCTGCAAATTGTACGGATAATCTCAGTTAATTGAAGTTTTTCAACTCACTATATTACTCTACAATACCTTTTATCTTTCATCTTTCTTTTCCTTGTTTCAGTCATTAGACTGTGGCCATGCAGGGACACTGCCTTGAGAACGTTTAACTGAATGAATCACCTCCAGTACTTTTCATTTTTAAAGCCAGGTACTTATTCTCTCATTTTTTTTTTTTTTGCCAAACTGCTAAGTTACAAGAATGTAAACACACCAACACCAGTTGTCAAGCAGCAGAGGGGGGATAAACACAGACACACATGCATATATATATATATATATATATATATATAATACACAGTCATACGAGCACCTATATGTATATTTCGTATGCTGAATATTCTGAGGTATTTTCTTTTAGCCTTACTGTAGGATTTGGTTGTCTGTCACATTATTTGTTTAAGTTTTATTAATATATTTTTTACAGTTGTTTGTTTGAACTGAATTTTCCCTTTTGTCCAACAAGAACTGGACCTTTCACCTACACACTTTTGGCTTCAGGTCAGTGTGAGAAATTAATTTTCTTTGTGTTTATTGATACCTAAATCTAGCTCTCTATATATATATATGTATAAAGTTTTGTCTACATTCATTTGTTTACGCACATTCATATATATATATTCATTTGTTTATATACATATACATATATGTATACATATTTATTTGTTTATATATATATATATATATATATATATATATATATAT
>NC_068983.1:112228475-112231855 GCF_001194135.2 Octopus bimaculoides
GTTTATATATATATATATATATATATATATATATATACATATTTATTTGTTTATATATATATATATATATATATATAGTTGCATGCTTTACATATGTGTGTGTGTGTTTGTGTGTGTGTGTAAATAAAATAGTTTGAAAGCAAATTTTGCAATATCTCCCATGTGGCAGAGGAAATAAGTGATTCATTCAACATATTTACTTCTGTTGCAACTAAAATTAGCAATCAATAAAAAGAAATATTGATTTTAATTACCTTTTTGTTGGATCAGCTGGCAGCTTCTTATCAAATCCTTCTTTACCAACAAGCCAGTATGTGTTTGCTATTCCTTTACCCTAAAACAAAAGCAAAGAAGAAGACAATGTTAATTTAAATAAATATATATATATGTGTATATATAGAATTTAAATTTAGTGCTGTTTTCATTTTACTTGAAACCATTTTAAACAACATGCATGTATGTCATAATTCAAGTAAATAAATTATAATGACAATGACATTATTCCATGACTGCTACCACCACTGCCACTACTGCTACTGCTACTGCTGATGATGATGGTGGTGGTGGTGGTGGTGGTAGTGGTGGTGGTGAAGTTGGTGGTAGTGTTAATGATGATGATGATGATGAGGATGATGATGAGGATGATGACGGTGATGATGATGGTGATGTGGATGATGACGGTGATGACGATGGCGATGATGATGATGATGATGACGACGACGATGATGATGTTACTGTTCATATTGTAACTGAGTAATTTATCTTATTAGTTATTTCATGCTGCAAGTTGTCATTGGTTACTGGTTTCCAATAAGCCAGTCATTGGCTCTTTCTTCACTCTTCTGATATGAGAATGTCAAGGGAATATCAGCAGTTTTCTTTTCTTTTCTTATGTGTGTTTCTTGCTAGTATATTGTCGATATACACTGGTAAAAGACACATACACACAGACTCTCTCTCTCTCTCTCTCTCTCCCTCTCCCTTTCCCTTTCTCTTCCTCTGTCTTTTTCTCTCACACACACATACATATACGTATAGAAGAAATTAAAAGAAACAAGAGTTTATGTAATCAATTCCTACATATGTTTCCCCATGGTGGCTGCTTGGAACTTTGCATTAGGTGTTCTATGTGAATATGAATGCTCAAGCAGCGCAGATCATGAAAGAACAGTTTATTGTAGTCAATTAGAGAGAACTAATAGCAAGAGTTGGGTAGATGCTGAAAGGTTTGTAGAAACTAATAATATAAACTCTTGTTTATCTTATTTTTGCCTACAGTTGTTATGTATTTCATATTGTTGTTGGCACTCTGTCACTTACAACGTCGAGAGTTCCAGTTGATCCAATCAACGGAACAGCCTGCTCGTGAAATTAACGTGCAAGTGTCTGAGCATTCCACAGACACGTGTACCCTTAATGTAGTTCTCGGGGATATTCAGCATGACATAGTGTGACAAGACTGACCCTTTGAATTACAGGCACAACAGAAACAGGAAGTAAGAGTGAGAGAAAGTTGTGGTGAAAGAGTACAGCAGGGTTTGCCACCATCCCCTGCCGGAGCCTCGTGGAGCTTTAGGTGTTTTCGCTCAATAAACACTCACAACGCCCGGTCTGGGAATCAAAACCGCGATCCTATGACCGCGAGTCCGCTGCCCTAACCACTGAGCCATTGTGCCTCCATGTATTTCATAACTAGTAATGAAAATGACCCATTTCAGTCATGAATGACCATAGGCTTGCACCTAGAAACTTGCCCCTAAGGCACAAGTTCGTGCAAGGTTGTTTTTATGGAAGACCAGCAGTCGTCCTTGAATACCAGTCTCCCCTCTCCACTGATCTTATCCAATGGAAAAGCAAAGGCTGATACTGCTTGGCACCAGTACATTGCAGCTCATTTCTGCAGATGAGTGAACTGGAGCAATGTGAGCCCATTCTGAGCTCATGTTCAAGTAATACTAGTACATGGCATATTAGTTACTAGTTACTATAATGGAAATGGACTGGAATATGATATTCTACATGGAGCTCTAAACAATACAGTAGAATCATACATCTATTTTTACACACAAGATATACTATATATATATGTACGTATGTGTGTGTGTGTGTGTGTGTGTGTGTGTATCTATCTATCTATCTAACTGTCTCTCTATCTATCTATCTATCTACATATATGTATGTATATGTTTATTTGTTTGTGTTTGTCCCCACCACCATTTGACAATCATGGCTGGTTTGTTTACATCCCCATAACTTGGTGGTTCAGCAAAATCAAGTGATATAATAAGTATCACAAATATAATTAAATAAATGCTGGGGTTGATTTGTTTGATTGTGCCCTTCATAGAAGTGGTCCAGCAGGGCTACAGTCCAATGACTGAAACAAGTGATGATGAAACAGGTGTTTGCAGTGATCTTGAATGAATGCATTCAAGCAACCTGTGTATAATTCATGTATCACATCCAAGCACACTACAGGTCTGTAGTTTCTGGCCACATGTGTCCCCTGTTTTTTTAGCTACTAGTGTTGTTCATACAACAGCCAATTTACCTAGCACAGCAATCTCAGCATTCATTGTTCTTTGGAATAGGTTATCAAGGGCTGCCCTGCAGAGTGTGGGCATTCTGTACCAATAACTGACTATCAGATCCCACCTAGATGACTTCCTATTTGGCAGTTTTGCAAGGAGTATCAGGAGTTTCAATGTTGATATAAGTTTTGACAAAGATATTTATGCAGTACTCACTTCATAATTCACCTAACCACTTTGCCTAAGGGCTGTGTCGTTTGTTTACAAATGACACAACCTCAAATGACTCTAGATTATCCACAAGATCCCACCTCAAAATGACTCTAGATTATCCACATGAGGGGCTTTTACAAGCCTGATGGCATGGGCTTTCATACAGTAATACATCATTTGTAGATTTGTTGCAAACTTATGATCGATTGATTTTCATTCTCAAAGTTTTCTACAGAACAAAATTGGAAGTTGTTCCCTTGCCTCTTTCAGTATGTGTCTAAGGGCAATCAACTTGCCCATAAGTGTTTCTTCTCCGTAGTTCCCATAGAGTAGGTATCTGACTAGCTATGAAGCTTCTCTACAGTAAGAAATTTGTTCAGGCCTGGCCTCCACTTACATGCATTAACTTCTCATCTCTTTACATAAAGCCACTTTTCTCTGCTGTAGTCACACTCATTTGAATAGGTTTTTAGCCTTGTGAGAAGTATAATAATCCCACTAGTACTGGATTCAGGATTAAAAAAGAGCACCCAGTAGACCCATTGAAGTTGTTGGCATTATGAGGGGCATTCAGCTGTAGAAACAATGGCAAAGCAGATACTGGGACATAAACACACCAGCATCAGTTACCAAGCG
>NC_068983.1:112232132-112235353 GCF_001194135.2 Octopus bimaculoides
GTGGTTGGTAAGCAAGCTACTTACCACACAGCCACTCCTGCACCTATATATATATATATATATATGTATATATATATATATAATCTTTTAATAATCGCAATGAATTTGCCTTCAGAAGATGGAATATGTCACAAACATATTTTAACTAACCTAAAGTTCACCTATGCTTAAACATTGATTGGTGCTGATACTGTTGTAATATATATCATTATCATCATCATCATCATCATCAATATCACCTTTGTGTGTGTGGGGGGGGGGCATGCACGTGTGTGCGTGTGTGTGTGCATATGTATCTTTGTATGCATGTAAGTAGGTATGGATGCATGTATGCATGCATGCATGTATGTATACACACACTTCATATTTTAAAATAAGCTATGCATGTACACTCCAAGCCATGGGCTTACAACTTGTTAATAAGTGCACAAAGAAGAGCTAGAGGGGGTATAAGCAAAAGCATATAACATGCAATTCCCAGTGATACAAATAGCACAATAATTAGAGGAATTATATACTTGGAGATTATTTCATATATAGGCAGAATAGAGAATGGAAGTGATTGCAATTTCAGCTGAAAGATGATGAGTAGTAAATAATAGCTTTTCCACTAAACTAAGACCAAATTAATAAAGTAAGAGACATTAATAAATAAATAAATATATTTAAAAACTATTCCATGTAAAAAGAATATATTCTTATGGCTGATATTTGTAAGTGAAATAAAAGCTTTATGTGTTTATTAAATTTTTTAGCAATCATCTGAAATATTATTATGTGTAACATATATGTGCATTGAAGGCATCAGAACCACAGTGAATATTCAAACCTTTCTAGTCACTGAACCGTTTGCAATATACATTATCAACTACAAACTGTCTCATAAATATTTTTAATTCTCTCACTTCATGAAAGAAGGTGGTTTATTTAGATTTTCTAATTCTACTCACATTCTTCATTTTATCGCTTCTCTCATGCCTTGCATTACAATGATATCATTTATTATTCTAGGGTCACCCTTCCACTTTCACAAATGGATGTTTCTTTTCTCCATTTACAAAAAGAACTAATGCTTTTTCTAATCCATTGTTAAGATACCAAGCTTATGTATTTCTCTAATCACTGCACATAAATCTCTGAAGAGAAACATCAACATATTTAACTCTTATTGATACTACTTGCATGTCTATCTCTAGTTGGAAACTTACACTCTAACACCTCTAGCCACAAACTAAATTCTACTAAATCATTCTCCATAATTATAGTAATACATTACTATGTCACATGAGTTATCTATCTATTGTCTGTCAGTATGCCTATCTGCCTCTGTCTGTCTTTATAGAAAGAAACAGTTGGATATACAGTAGTTAGATATAGATACTGAATGTATACCTATTTCAATATGTCTGTCATTTTATTGATAAATAGTCAAGAAGTGAAGTATATACATAATTTCTTTCGATAAAATACTGCGGCTGTAAGATTTAAGTGAACAGCTATGTAGTGAGAAGTTCAAGCCATTGCAATATGCTTGGAGTAAATGCACATAACTCCTTTTTACATCTAAATCCACAATGACAATAAGTACCATTCTATGTATGTGAAAGGTTGGTGGTAAAAAAGATACATAGCTTTAAAAAAACATAAAATAAAAAGACTAAACTTCAGCTCTGATAAAATATATCTAATATCAAAATTGTCTCAAAGAACAATAAAGGTGAAATTATAAATCTCTCCCAGTTGCTGAAATGATGTATGTGGTTGCTTATCACATATAGATTCGAGAATCTTGAATTATATTCAAATATACTGATGTAGGTAAAAAAATTACTAGCATACATATTATATATGTAAAATATTCAACGAAACTAATCTAAAAATGCATAGTTATAGTAATGTTCTTTTTTAAAAAGTATCAGATCAAGTTAAATTTATAGCTGAAGAGGTGGTATGTCAATGACTAATTTCTTTCGGGGAAATAAAAATCCAATTAATACCTTGGAAATATTAAATGTTTGCTTGGGATAAAATCTGGGTAACTGTCTTCTAATATAGCCCTGGGATGACCAAAGCCTTGTGAGTGGATTTGGTAAATGGAAACTGAAAGAAGCCTGTCATATGTATATGTATATATATATATATATATATATATATATATATATATATATATATATATATATATATATATATATATATATATATATGACGTGTGTGTGTATGAAAATATATGTATATATATGTATGAATATATATGCATATGTTTATATGTGTGTGTGTGTGTGTGTGTGTGTGTGTGTGTGTGTTCATATTTATCAGGTAAATGGCACCCATGAATCGAAGTCATGATCATTGTCAGTAACATGTAAAGGGCACCCATGAATTGCTGTAATCATTGCTGGTATCATGTAAAAGGTACTTGTGAATTGTAATTGTGGTCACTGCCACTGCTATGTAAATGGCATCCGTAAATCAGAGATGTGGTCGTTAGCAGTGTCATGTAAATGGCATCTGTGCCGGTGGTGCATAAAAGCACAAAATAACACACACACACAAATTTGGCAATTAGGAAGAGCATCCAGCTGTAGAACCCATGCCAAAACAGACTGGAACTTAGTGCAGCTCTCCAGCTTATCAGCTCCAGTCAAACCATCTAACCCATACCAGCATGGAGAGTGGATGATAAATGTTGATGATGATGATGATGACATATATATATATATATATATATATATATGAAAGAAGGTTTGAAAATGCACTTATTTTAAAGATATTTATTTACTTAACCGGTTTCACTTTTTTAGAAAAAGATTATCAAAAGTCTTTGAGAATAATAAAAAATGTTAAAAAACAGTTTGAATATTAAAATGCATATATACATTAGTTGATGATAATAAGATGAAAATGTTTAAAACAGTGTAAGTATGAAAATACATATATGGAAAAATACATATACATATTCTTTGATAATCGCAAAAATGAGGAGGAACTGACCTGACTTTTTTCTCTCTTGTGTGAAAAAAGCCAGGTCAGTTCCTCCTCATTTTTGCGATTATCAAAGAATATGTATATGTATTTTTCCATATATGTATTTTCATACTTACACTGTTTTAAACATTTTCATCTTATTATCAGAGAATGTGTGATAATCAGTATGTAACACTACAAAGTTCATACAAAGCTTTATACTTTAAATATATTCCTCTTATTATCATCAAAGAATG
>NC_068983.1:112235650-112247095 GCF_001194135.2 Octopus bimaculoides
ATATATATATATATATATATATATATATATATATAATAGAAGATAGATTTCATATTAGACTTTTATCAGATACAACATATGTTTTGACCTATCAGTCAGGGTCTTTTCAGGTACATTGACAAAGAAGTCTTGCTAGAAATTCTTTTTGTGTCGGCTAGCTTGTTGTTATATGCTGGTTTGTTGTTATATCCAGTTCAAACTGGATGGGCATATAACAACAAGCCAGCTGACACAAAACATCTAAAGTGAGACCTTCTTTATCAATGTATCTGGAGAGACATAGACTGATGGGTTGAAACATATGTTGTACCTAATAAAAGTCTAATATGAAATCCATCTCCTACTATTAATTAATACTATTACCCTAACTGCCACTGCGAAGTTCCTGAAGCAAATCCAACAGAAGTGTACCACAACTACAGATGACATCAGGTAGCCTAAACTGTGCCAGTGCTCTACTGAAAAATTAAACACACTAGTATAATTATATGTATGTCTAAATTTTCTATTATTATTATTATTGTGTGTATGTGTGTGTGTGTGTGTGTATGTGTGTGTGTGTGTGTGTGTGTGTGTGTGTATTTATGCATGCCTGTATGCATGTATGTATGTGTCTTTATGTTTACATTTGTCCCCAACCCTGCTTGACAGCTACTATTGGTGTACCTACAAACCTACAACTTAGCAATTTGGTAAAAAGAGACCACCAGACATTAAAAGAGGAAAAAAAATGTACTGGGGATTCAATTCGTTCAACTAAAACCTTCAAGGTGATGCCCCAGCATGACCACAGTCTAATGACTGAATCAAATAACAAGGTAAAGAACATAAAAATAAAGGATATATGCTATATAGAACTTTAGATCATAAAAATGTTTAAAAGTTTCCTAATATATTTGATAAAATATTTTACCGTAGGATCGACTATCTATTAAACCATTTACTTTTTATTTTCAGTTAGATTCACTAAGATGAATAGAATATCTCTTATGTTGAGACATGATGCAATGCTGGTTACTGATTCAAGAATCATATCATTTTTCCTCAGGACTCTAAGCAAAATTAATTCTGTAGACATCCTTCTTATGTGATAAGATTTAATCTCATTTCTGAAAAATCACCAAACCAGTTGACAGATTCAGGTAATTCAAAACTTCGCCTAATCTTGTTTCTTTTTTTTTTTTCTCTCACCTGCATTCTTATTAGATATGAGAGCCTCCTATAACTAAAGGGATAAGATGATGGTCAACATCATAAAAAAAATAAAATGATTTATATTACATCATTGTGTGCAAAGCAATCACTCTTTATCACCTATTCATCAATGTCGTCATAAAACACATGCAAGAATACAATTCACTACTAGAAGTAGTAAGGGCATAGACAACAGAATACAGAAGTTCAACTTGGACATAGACTGCATCAGCTCCAACATCTGAAAAAGCCTACAAAGAATAAGAACGCAGCCTCTCTTCCTCAGTCAGTTCAAATCTGAAAAGTAATGATATAATCATGTTATGAATGCATGAATTTCCTATTGACAAGCAACAACTTTTATCCACTTAGCTGGTCTAATTTCTCACACTTCTGTGGACAATGAATAGATAAATAATTCAATTTACAAGCTGCTAGGCACACGTTTCTTAATGAAAGTATAATTAACTTCTTACACCACCAACTAGATCATAGCTAATTAGAATTTTAGTTCATTATTTAATTAAAGAATAATTGAAACACCATGTGAAATCAATATCAACATTGTTTAACTTTATAAATATAACAGGAAAGATGTTCTTAAATTTTAATTATGAAATATATTTATGTACATTTTTTGGCAACTACATTTCTTATTCAGTTTAAGCAGTGTGAAGAAAAGACAATTCCATTTATGTAAATTCATCATCATCATCGTCATCATCATCATTTAGCATCCATTTACCATGCTGGCATGGGTTGAATAGTTTGACAAAATCTGGTGGGCCCGAGGGCTGCATCATGCTCCAGTGTCTGCTCTGGCATAGTTCCTATGACTGGATGCCCTTCCTCATGCCAATCATTTTGCAGCATATACTGGGTGCTTTTTTTCCCTATCACTGGAAATAGTGGGGTCACCATAATAGAATAGGTGCTTTATTTGCATATTCAAAACATTTCCCATGTGTGTGTGTGTGTGTGTGTGTGTGTGTGTGTGTGTGTGTGTGTGTGTGTGTGTGTGTGTGTGTGTGTGTGTGTGTGTGTGTGTGTGTGTGTGTGTGTGTGTGTGTGTGTGAGTTTGTGTGTGTGTGTGAGTTTGTCACACCACCACCACCACTTGGCAACTGGTGTTGGTGTGTTTGTGATCTTGTTACTTAGCAGTGCCTCAGTATGTCTGCAGTCTGCTGACTGAAACAAGTAAAAGATTAAAGACAATATTCAAGCTCTGTACACATCCCACTAAACTGAATGAATGCACTTTCACTTTGCCTTTTAGCATTCAAATTATTCTGTCAAATGTAATGCTTTTCATTTACATTGTTTTGAATTAATCATACATTATCTTTTAGCTTTAAGATGTCAATGATTGTAAATTTTCAGAAAGATATTGTAGGGTAGGTATGAGAGACCAGATCTGGTCAGTTTGAACATAAAACTTTACAATATTTGCACCTGATATGGTTAGTTTAAACACTAAAGTGACAAACTTCTCTAGATTGTTGTGTCTATGGAGAGTCATTATGCCAATAACCTTAACTGGTCCAATTCCACACTTTTATTATTAGTCAATTGGTTAAATACTCAACTAACTAATTGATTGTTTGCTTAATTTGATTAAGCAATAGGTCATTTGTGTTGTTTTTGTTTGTCAAAGCTCTTATGTTGTTGCTTGCAATCTTCTACTGTATTCTCAGAAGCAGAAACTAACTGCTGATTCTGTGCATGACACAAATAACACATGTTATTTTGTTGTTGGCACTCCATCGCTTACGATGTCAAGGGTTCCAGTTGATCCGATCAACAGAACAGTCTGCTCATGAAATTAACGAGCAAGTGGCTGAGCACTCCACAGACACGTGTACCCTTAACATAGTTCTCAGGGATATTCAGCGTGACACAGTGTGACAAGGTTGACCCTTTGAATTACAGGCACAACAGAAACAGGAAGTAAGAGTGAGAGAAGGTTATGGTGAAAGAGTACAGCTGGGTTCACCACCATCCCCTGCCGGAGCCTCGTGGAGCTTTAGGTGTTTTCGCTCAATAAACACTCACAACACCCGGTCTGGGAATCGAAACCACGATCCTATGACCGCGAGTCCGCTGCCCTAACCACTGGGCCATTGCACCTCCACAACACACGTTATACACTGTTAGGAAAAATGTTAGCTAAGGGAAATAACTGAAGTAGACCAATTGCATGAATTTAAATCATCAAGTAAATGGTGATATGATGGAAGACACAGAAAAGCAGTTTTAAACACTTAGTATGTATTCTTCCCCCTGAAAACTAAATCATTGTATAGCTTCCTTTATGTATCCACATATTTTTCTTTCAAGACTACATCTGCTAAAATTCAAACTAAATTCATATGAACTTAACTATATTAACATCAATGAAGAAAACCAGCAAAAGTCTGTGTCATCAAAAATCCCTTAATACAGTTCACAAAACGTTTTTAGAGGTGTGGTGAATATTGATATTTTCAGTCAAGACTCTTTGACAGAGAGGAAATTAACTGAGAAATATCCAACCAATGAGAAGTCAGTTAGATGGTGATAAATATAACTATCCAAAATACTACTCATTCCTTTTCTGATGAAAAGATCCATTCAAAACTAATAAAATGTTGTTATGTTCCATATATTGTGTACTTGGAATTGTGAAAATGTTATTACAGTGAAATCTAGAGAAATGAAAAGATCTAAAACTCTTTTAGAAATAAATTTAATGATAGATAAGTCCAGAAAAGAAAAAGCGAAAACAACATACAAATCATAAAGGTAAACACTTTTTTCAATATATGCAAACTGCCCGACAATAAGTTATGTTTCTATAACATGCAAATTATGATTTATTAGAAAAAGAGTGAGAGGGAGAGATAGAGAGAGAGGCAGATCTATTAGAGAAGGAAATGGAAGTTATATTGCATGGAAGAGGTGAAGGAAGACACATGCACACACACATGCATATACGTGTGTGCATGAACGCAGGATGTGAGTATGTATTGCTGCACATATGTATATATGGATATATATATATGTGTGTGTGTGTGTGTCTGTACACGCACATGTGTATATTACAGAAAATAGAAAATAAAGTAAATCTCAAGCACAGAATAAATTAGAAGATCAGGTAAATAACCTTAGAAGTACCAAAAAGAAGTGGGCATACACACACAGAGATGCATATACACATATATATATGTGCATTTATAAATGTATAAGATTTATTTTGATTTTGATTTTAATAAGCTTTTGTTGATACCATTACTTAGCTTTCAGTAATATGCAGAAATATAGGTGTAACATATATGAAATTCATACCTTCAGTTCGACTTCTCCTCTATATTTAAATTTATAGCCCCCAAGTTCATCAAGCTTGGCTTTTGTACAACCACTCAAGTGTATCCGGAAAGCTGTAAAAGAAATAAATCTATACAAATGGAAAAATAACTTGTGAAGCATACAACTAGAAATATTTCTAATAAAAAAATATTTATTTTCTTTGCAACAAGGTGCAGTAAACAACATTTTTTTTCTTGCTGGAATATGTGTACATGTATGTGTTTGTATGGTTTAGCTGGTTAATGCTTCTAAATCCTTATTCATCCTTCAAAAAGTAAGTTGATTTAGTAGAGATATTTTACATTAATGTAAGTATTTCTTTATCTTGCTTTAGAAAACAAGATAAATAATATTTGCACTCCACAGAATGTGTGTGTGTGTGTGTGTGTGTGTGTGTGTGTGTGTGTGTGTGTGTGTGTGTGTGTGTGTGTGTTAATGTGTACATGTGAATATATGTAAACACACACACACATGGCTATAAAAGAGATTAGTGAACCTCTGAAAAAAATATTCCAGTTTTTGTATATTTAAAACCTCAAGTATTCAAATTTAAAGAATATTTTTACAAGTATGCAGATATTTGTTTTATTTTTCACTTTGAAAGGAGGTTGCTTGGTCTTATTTTTTACCAGTGAATTAAAGCCAAATTTAATCTAGTATCTTCGTTCACCATATCAGCCATCTGTTTTGTTTCACACACTATGAAAGCCACTAGTTCTTCATCTTACTTGCCTCACTTCCATGAAGAGAGATGAAGTTTGGAAACTTGTCAAGTTACTACACTACCACAAATAAGAAATCTTGATAGAAGTCTTTCCATTATTCTCATATAATATACTTCTAAGTGAACTTATAGCAGAATTTTCAATCTATATTGAGTTACTTCAAACCATTGATTAGTATAGAATTGTGGCGTTTCAACAAAAGCACAACCTCTCTGACCTTTACAATTACCACACTGATACCTTCATATAAAACATCTTAAAGGTGATTAAAACCAATTATAAACAAACAGTCTCCTTTATCCCCTAGGGCCTCATTTTCTTCTCTGCAATTGCTAGTTGGTTTATGTAAAGCCAGATGAACTCAAAGCATTCTCTCTTATTCTACACAACAGTACTCTCCTGAGATTTAAAAAAAAAAATCAATGCTCTTGCTCTTGATATCAGCAGAAAGTTTGACTATATTTGGTGTGAGATGCTTTCCCTATTTCTTATAAAATAGATTTTAATTTTTTGTAACATATCACTCTTTTTTATCTATGGCAACAAAGCTCTGTGTCTTACTTCACACACTATCAATATTGGTGTACTACTACAGGGTAGCAAGCTGGCAGAAATATTAGCGTGCTGGACAAAATGCTTAGCAGCATTTAGTATGTTATGAATTCAAATTCCTCCACAGTCAATTTTGCCTTTCATCCTTTCATGGTCAATAAAATAAGCATTAGTTTTGCACTGGGCTCAATGTAATCGACTAGTTCCTACACACCTCAAAAATATTTCAGGCTTTGTTTGATAAGAAGAGACAAATATTGATGCATTACAATATTCAATTATTTTCCTTACTCCCTTCCGTTGATACATTTATGTCACTACCCTTTAATCCTTCTTGACAGCCTACAAACAACTCAAGCATCTCTAATCAGAATTACTCTCCTTTCCTGAATGAAGACCACAAAAAATATTCAATACATTTATAAGATGTAGACCTTTTCAACAGTACCAAGTCAAAGTTGTTACTAATCTAAAGGAAACAATTTTGCAATATTGCAGTCTCCTTATACTACACTCTTCTCCCACTACAATCTTCTTTTCTTACACTGCACTCCGTTACTCATGAACCACACACATATATGGGACCCTCACATTTATAATATTAACAGCATTACATTCCAAAAACTAGACTTTATCTTCATGACTAGGAAATACTTTCACTCTCTAATCAGATTTAAATAAATCCTATGAAGTTCAACCCCATATCTGGAAGAGTACAGCTCTTTCACACAAAAATTTCTAAACAATATTCCCTTAAATCAAGCAGAAGCTGACTTTGTTTTCATCCCAGAGTAGGTCATTAATCATACACGTACCTTCATTGATTGCTCAAATTGAAAGTCTCTTTTTAAAGTCGGTGTTGCATTATCTATATGTTGAAAGACATACCGAAACACTCACACTCACAAACAATCAAGCAAATAAAATTAACTATATCTGTTAGATATATATAGATATATATAGATTGATAGATATAGTCTTTCTTTGAAATTTGTGCTGTGCTGCATTGTGTTGAGAGAATAGCACCTAAAATTCCCATGTTTTTAATCAAAACTTGTTAGTTACTAAGGTGACAACACTACCTATTTATCTATCTTTCACACACACACACACACACACAAACTCTCTCTCTGTATTTCTCTCTCAACAACTTTCCTCTTTCCCTACTCTCCTCTCTGTACACATGTTACCAACAGAGACAGAAATCAGTTTCTTTTTCATAAAATGAGATTGATAAAAAATTCCAAGCCTTTATACCAGGATCACTGCAATGAACATGCTTCTTCTATTATAGTTGTCCTGGTGTTTAAGAAATTATTTTCATCATTATAATTAACATCACAGTAATTAACATTATAATTAACATAATAACAACGAGGGTTTCCAAGATTGATGTAAGGTCACAAATTTTAGGAGTAAGTAAAGTTTTTTTTTTGTTCAGCATAATCTTTCTAATGTCCACTTTTCTTTGCTCATTTAATGTTCCACCAATTGTAGAGATGCCGTTAGTAGGGTTAGGATAGGCAATGAATATAGGGAAGCATTCTGGGTAGAAGTAGGGGTCCACCAAGGATTAGCCCTCAGCCTCCTCTTATTCATCATAGTCCTCCAGGCAATAACAGAGGAATTCAAGACAAGTTGTCCCTATCAGCTCCTCTATGCTGATGATCTGGCCCTCATAGCAGAATCACTACCAGAACTAGAGAAGAAATTTCAAATGTGGAAGCAAGGTTTAAAATCGAAGGGCCTTAGAGTTAATGTTGCAAAGACCAAAGTTCAACTAAGTAGGAAGGCAAACACATCACACACCCCTTCAGGTAGGTGGCCCTGCTCGATCTGTAGAAAAGGTGTAGGTAGAAACTCCATAAGATGTACCCAGTGTAAGCTATGGACACATAAGAGGTGCAGAAACATCAAAGGAAGATTAACTGGGAAGATAGCTTTTGTGTGCAGCAGATGCACAGGGGCAATAAACACCACAGTTACTCAGAAAAAAGATTCCATCACATGCCAGGGGGAGAAACTAGAAGTAGTTGATAGCTTCCACTACCTTGGTGACCAAGTCTGTAGTGGGGTGGATGCTCAGAGAGTATTACCACTAGAATAAGAACAGCCTGGGAAAAGTTCGGAAAGTTCACCCCTATTGGTGACAAAGGGTCTCTTGCTCAGAGTGAAAGGTAGATTGTATGATGTATGTGTGCGAACTGCTTCATGGCAATGAAACATGGGCCATGACTACTGAAGACATGTGTAGGCTTGAAAGAAATGAAGCTAGCATGATCTGCTGGATGTACAATGTCAGTGTGCACACACAAGAGAGTGTAAGCACCCTGAGAGAAATGTTTAGACATGAGAAGTATTGGATGTAGCATGCAAGAGAGACGTTTGCATTGGTAAGGTCATGTACTGTGAATGGACGTGGAGAGCTGTGTGAAGAAGTGCCACTCCCAAACAGTGGAAGGAATCCAGGGTAGAGGAGACCCAGGAAGACATGGGATGAGGTGGTGAAGCATGACCTTCAAACATTGGGTCTCACAGAAGCAATGACAAAAGACTGAGACCTCTGGAGCTATGCTGTGACTGAGAAGACCCGACAAATAAAGTGAGTTCACAGCTGTAACCTACACCAGTGTCGCATTACCAGCCCACTCAAAAGTACCTTGGATCATAGGGTGACATGCCATGCATGAAGAAACCTATTGAGTCAAGTTTCATCAAGATCAAGATCAATATCAAAATTGAATCAAACTAAAATCAAATGGAGATTGTAGTTGTGACACCCATGTTGGTGACACATAAAAAGCACCGTCCAAATGTGGCTGATGCCAGTACCGCCTTGACTGGCTTTCGTGCTGGTGGCATGTAAAAAGCGCCATCTGATCGTGGTGAATGCCAGCTCCTCTGACCCCTGTGCCAGTGGCATGTAGAAAGCACTCACTACACTCTCAGATTGGTTGGCATTAGGAAAGGCATCCAGCTATAGAAACACTTCCAGATCAGATTGGGGCCTGCTGCAGCCTCCTGGCTTCCCAGACCCCAGTTGAACCGTCCAACACATGCCAGCATGGAAAATGGACGTTAAACGATAATGATGATGATTTTGACATATATAGACATAATAATAAACATTAATTTAAACACACACACTCTCTCTTGAGCACACATGCTCACACACATGCACATACACATATACACACACTCATGTATATATATACATATATACACACATACATACATTTGCCAAAAACGACTATATAAAGCCAATAAAAATCCAAGTATAGTACAATTTCATGAAGTCAAGCAAGCCAAAATTTAAAAGTTACTGTCAAACTTGCCCTTGTAAAAGTTAAGAAATCCATCTGTACATCCATCCATCTATCTATCTATCTATCTATCTATCTATCTATCTATCTATTGATTGATTGATCAATCAGTCTAAACGTTTGAGGGTCTGTGAGAGTGAAGGCATGTGTGTGTGTGTGTGTGTGTGTGTGTGTGTGATTGTATGTGCGTGTATCTGAAGCAACAAAGGTCCATTTATGTGGTCACTGAAACTGCTAGCAACAGCGGCCAACTCTCTTGCCAATCACACGTAGCCAATTTAACTAAAAAATTTCTTCAAATAATTTCAAGGTATACAAGAGCAAAGGAAAGAAAAGAAACTGGTTGGAATTCCTTTGACCACATATCTGCTTTATTGGGGGTAACCTGGAGTGCTAACCAACATTCTAACATCTATAGTCTCAGATTATAGTGTTTGTAGAATTTTAATTCAGAAGCACATAAAAAGATAGTTATAGCTAAAAGTGAAAGATTATACAAACGTACGTAGTCCTGTGGATTCCATGCGTGAAGCTGTATTAACAGTGTCACCAAATAAACAGTACCTTGGCATTCTTAACCCTACCACACCGGCTGCACATGGGCCTGTAATAAGGAAGAAATATAAAACAAGAGTGTCATAGGTTTGAAAACATATAATGAAATGTAGCTTAGATCGAGCAAAGTATTTTATTTAACATTATTATAGTATTTTTAATGAAATTTCTTAGTATCTGTATTGTGGGTCTTTTAAAATGTGTGAAACATTTTCTTGCTATTGAGGTTGCAATAGTTAATTTGTAGGGTGGATTATACGAACTAATGTTTCTTATTTCTTTACTGCCCACAAGGGGCTATACACAGAGGGGACAAACAGGACAAACAAACGGATTAAGTCGATTATATCGACCCCAGTGCATAATTGGTACTTAAATTATCGACCCCGAAAGGATGAAAGGCAAAGTCGACCTCGGCGGAATTTGAACTCAGAACGTAGCGGCAGACAAAATACAGCTAAGCTTTTCGCACGGCGTGCTAACGTTTCTGCCAACTCGTCGCCAACTCAGTGGATTATATGAACTAATGTTTCTATGTTTGTTATGTTCAGGTGTTTTAGGTACATATTCACTTGTCCTTAAATCCACTTCTAGCTAAGATATCAGTGTAGAAGCAGATAGAGCCTTTGAAGATTTGTTTGTTAGCTGACAGGTGTGAGAATCTGAGGGAAATATTTTATATAAAGATTTTAGCTGCGTTTTTAGGGTTGTTTGATTGTAAATGAATGTAGAGTAGGAACTTGTTTGATTAATGATAATATAAGGAAGTATTCACATCTAAAATAAATACACAAATTGTTTGTAAAAGCAAAGTCAATATCTACAATAAAGTGAGATACTTGGCTCTTTTAAATGAAGTACAAGTTTTTTACAAATCTACGAACAGTTTGTGAACTACAACCATGTAGTGTCAGAAGACCATCATCTCAGAAAAATCCCTCTCCAATTCTTGTGAAGCAAATTTTGATGTGCTATAGTAGGTAAAAACAAATGAGGTCACTAACCTTCACCAACTCATTTTCTTTCCATGCAGACATCTAAGGAGGGTGTTGGGGATTTTGTTAATCTAGACAGAGTTGTCATAATAAACTGGGCTCTTATTTACATAAGAAATAATGTCGATATCGTATCACTAATATGTTTTTGCAATAGAATTTTTTTCTCCTTTATCATTCAGTGTTTCCCATTTTCTTTTCTTCATACTTGCTGCTAATTGCATTAAAGGCAAGATGGAAGTATATAGTTTGGTCAGTTCAGTAAAGGATTTTGTTTTGTTTGATTGTATGAATAAACTTCCAAATTTCCTTTTGAATTTGTGCCCCATGTAGATTGGAATTTGTAGTTAATACTACAGAATTTTCTTTTTATTATTTGATGGAGTTTTTCTTTAAAGGATATTAGAAGTCTGTTTCCCCAAACGGGAAATTTTTAGTAGATTTATATGGGTTGTTGAAGAAGTAAGCCCCCCATAAAATATTTCTGATAAAAACGCTTGTCTTTTGAATCAGATATTTATGATTGTAGTCTTGGAGGGCCAAGTATAGTTTTCATGGAGATATCAATTTTTCTATGGTCACCATGTTTCCATGGTGGTTATGGTGCTCAACTGATTGGAGTAGTTATTTAAGTAGATTCTATTTAAAAGGCTAGAACTGTAACTTAAGGTAAAGTACATAATACATACATACGTATGTATGAACGAACATACATACATACATACATACATACATACATATATATATATACATACA
>NC_068983.1:112247195-112266138 GCF_001194135.2 Octopus bimaculoides
ACATAGAAAGGTTAGTTTTTTTTTATATTGAAAGAAAAGACACTGAAGCTTGTTTCATCATTCCTCAGCCGAGATGTCCCTTACGCTTACCCCTCAGGTAATATCTTCCCACTATCCTCCTGGCAATATTTTCTTGTAACAAAAGACTTAAGTTGGTATTTCTTAAATCAGAATATGCAATGCTATGTTAATACCAGCAACAGCATCACCACCACTACCACCACCACCAACAACAACAACAGCAGCAGCATCAACACCACTGTTACCAACAACATCACCACCACCACCATCAACAATAATAAAATCTGCCCCTCCTTCTCTTCCTTTTCTTCTTCTTCTTCTTCTTCTTCTTCTTCTTCTTCCTCATCTTTCTCTTTCTTTCCTTCCTTTTTGTTTTTCTCTTGTTCATCCTTTGCTTCCCTTTCCTCTTCTTCTTCTCCCTCATCTTTCTCTTCTTCCTCTTCCCCTTTCTCCTCCTCCTCCTCCTCATCATGATCATCATTATCTAATGTCTTCTATACACTTGAGTTGGATGGAGGCCTGTATCAAGCGTCAACATCTTTTCTGGTATGGCTTCTATGACAGGATCTCCTTCCAAATGCCAACCACTTTACAGAGTGAACAGGGAGCATTTTACATGACACTAACACTAATGATTTCACTAAGTAACTGCAAGATGAAAAAATCCTCCTTGACAGTGAGCAGCTTTATGTCGTGCATTGAAAGGCTGAAGCATGATAGAAGGATAAGGATAAGTGTTTCCTATGGATACACCCGACTATTTGCATTATATAGGGATAATTTGGACACAGTGGCAAAATACACCTTCATAGTACATAACTAAAATGTGTTCATTTTAAATACAAGCAACAGTTATATAATTGAAAGAGACAAAAGATATATATTACATATTCCTAAATGCAGATGGTTATTTTGTGGTTTGTATTATTGAGATTTGTTATATGAATTATTCTGAAAATATTAACCCATACAAATTATTTTCCAGCTTGATAGCCATTCCTGACCTTATATACTTAAATTTTACAAGATAATTTAATAATCTGTCTTTCATTTCCTCTTCTGCAATAGACTTGTCAGCTGCAGTCTACCAAAATATCAATTTAATTTGACTTCACTATCCAACTTCAAGATGTAAACCAGTGCAATAAAAATTTCATATATGCATAACATATTTTTATTTACATATCCAGAATATAATATTCTAATAATATAATATTCAAGTAAATAAAATTATTGCAGTAGTCATTATAAATTTCTTGCACTTCAACCATATGGGGTTTCTTATTCTCTCTTTGCAAGGTTGTAAACAAACTGAACACATTTTCATCCAATCAAAATGCTGTAAAACAAATTAGTTTAGTTGAAAGCATTGCCAAATTGTTTAAAGTATTTTTATCATATAACTTATGAGATTGTATGTTAAAATGTTATAATATTGGAGAGAATATGCTTAATAACAAAAGAAAAGAATTTAGTATTTAATTGTAACCAAATTCCAAATGCAAATTTTAAACTTTTGTGGAGGAGTCATATTTGTCATCCATATATTTCATACTATATTGATACTAGATCAGGTGAAACTTGCTTTATCAATACAAAACATAATGGGTGTCTCTCAAGAGTTTAGAAATAATTTATTATTGCTGGTGCTGCTATCTGATTTCAGTGCAATTTTATTTTAGATCCTTCTAATTGAATTGAGTGCATGAGCATGACATCAATTGCAGATGTACAGAAAGTAGTAATAAGAAAACTTTTAATTTCTTTAATTTGTTATGATAACTAGATTCATTTTAATAGTGTTTCATCTTTCTTTCATTTTTGTAATACTCCTTTTCTATTCATGCACTTGTGACAACTAAAAGAAAAGAAAAAATATTTACAGTCATAATTACTGAGACATGCTACTTCAACTTTTGCATTTGTTCATGTTATACTGGATTGTTTATTCAATATTGTATGTTACCTTTGTTTGTACATTTTTTGTTGATATATTGTTAATGTCATCATTTTTGTTGTTATTGTTGTTGCTGCTTCTGTTGTTGTTGCTATTGTTGTTGCTGCTTCTGTTTGTCATGAACAGACACCTATAACAAAGCTCAATAAAATTGTATCTTGTCATGTTTTATTTGATGAGGAAGATTTTTAGAAGGGTGAGTGACATTTTGTCATTTAAAGGCCTTAAACTATTTGTGTATCAGCCCTATTACAATATGGTAGAAAAATATGGTTTATCATATCATTATATTATTATATAAGGTTTATTTCTTAAATGACTCAGCATGATTTCTAGAAGAGTAGGAAGGAGCACTAGCCAAAAAGATGGCTCTAATGGATAGATTCAAAAGAACTTGGAAATTTTTTGATTTCATAAACAAATAATCAGCTTTAAAAAAAGATTAGCAAAGTAAAAAAAAATGATAATACTTGTAACTGGATTCTACTGTAAATGCAAACATTTATGTAATACAAATATGAGAGAAAAAGTGGTGATAGTGCAAATTTTAAAACTGAAGGCAACAAGAATAGCAGTAGCTCTTGTGTGTACTGTGAATTCAGAAAACAACCTTTGCCACATTCCAGGTAGAAAAACTAGAAATAATTGATAGCTTCCGCTATTTAGGTGACCTGGGATGAGGTGGTGAAAGACGACCTTCGAACTTTAGGCATCACCAAGGCGATGACTAGTGACCGGGACCTTTGGAAATATGCAGTACGTGAGAAGACCCGGCAAGCCAAGTGAGAACATAATCTGTAGCCTCTGCCAGAAGTGTAGCCAACTCACTTATTTGTATCTTTACTTCATTGGACACTAAACTCTGCTTGTGAAGACCTGTTGGGGCAAGTGAAATCGAAATTGTAATTGAACCATATTCAATGATGATATCAGTGGCTGTTTGGTAAGTAGCTTGCTTACCAACCACATGGTTCCGGGGTCAATCCCACTGCGTGTCACCTTGGGCAAGTGTCTTCTACTATAGTCAGTAAATGGTGGGGTTGTGTTAGCCGCATGTGGAGAAATAATACGAAAATAAAAAATAATAATAAGGCAGAATGCTAAACTGAAAGCATATTTTGATATAGATGTGTATAAAGAAGATTAAAAAGAATTTCTAACTGGCTTTCATTGCATGGTAAATTTTCAAGAAGAGGGAGAATGAAAATGTTTTTTGGAAAAAAAAAAATAATAATATATAAAAAAATAAATATACCCAATATATTATATTGTCTTTGAGCTTTTAAAGTTCAATGGTAATCCATGTAGATAATTGTTAGAAAGTTTAGGATGCATGGAATTAAAAGTTGTGTTTACAATAAAGGGGCTGAAAGTTTATGTGTTAAGTAGGAAGTGTGGTGTCAAAACAGGAAGTGTGTGTAAGGGAAGACAATTCTGTGGGTTTTGAAATTTTATGTGTTAAGTAGGAAGTGTGGTGTCAAAACAGGAAGTTACACACACCTGTTTTGACACCACACTTCCTACTTAACACATAAACTTTCAGTCCCTTTTTTGTAAACACAACTTTTAATTCCATGCATCCTAATCTTTCTAACAATTATCTACATGGATTACCATTGAACTTTAAAAGCTCAAAGACAATATAATGTATTGGTATATTTATTTTTTTATATATTATTTTTTATTTTTTTGCAAAAAGCATTTTCATTCTCCCTCTTCTTGAAAATTTGCCATGCATTGAAAGCCAGTTAGAAATCCTTTTTAATCTTCTTTATACACATCTATATTAAAATATGCTTTCAGTTTAGCATTCTGCCTTATTATTTTTTTTTATTTTCTATATATATATATATATACACACACACACATATATACTAGTGAGTAGACAAATGAAAGAAGGGCACTCAACACATTTATTGGGAGTTATATGTAGAGATCAAAACAGTTTGATTCAAACTCCTTGGTATTCTGAGTTTCATGCATGATGATAATCTTTAGCCACTGAAGTCTGTCTCTAATGGCTGAAGATTAGCATTCCACTTGAAACTCTTTGGTACCAAAGAGTTTGAATCAAACTGTTTTGATCCATACATACATACATACATACATGCATGCATACATACATGCATGCATACATACATGCATGCATACATACATGCATACGCACATACATACATGCATGCATGCATGCATACATACATACATCCACACACACACATATATGGTAAGCATAATTATCAAAGTAGAAAAATTACTAGAAAGCTTCTATTTTGCAGGGAGAAATCGAAGTTTGATGTTATTGTGTTTTGCTAGTTATCATTTGCTGAATTTGGCTTCAGATGTAGGATTTTACCAAGTATCAAAATCTAACAACTCTTGCTGTTGTAAAGCGATTTTATCTTCTTTATTTTTATCATAAACAGTACTGCAGCCAAATGTAAAATTTGTCTACTTCCATTGGTCACAAAGATCACTCTGAATAAGCAGCCAATCATAATAATATTTTTGCTGCAATCTGGCATTTGCTCCATCTTTTCATTCTGAGTTCAAATACAGTTACTGTCAACTTTGCCTTTCATCTTTCAAAAATGCTCAGCAGCATTTCCTCTAGATTTACATTCTGAGTTCAAATGCCACTGGAGTTAACTTTGCCTTTCATCCTTACGGGGTTTGTCAAATTAAGTATCAATGAAACACTGGGGTTGATGTAATCAACTAGTCCCCTAATTTTCAAAGTCTTGTAGGTTATTGACCTGAGAGTGAGTTGTTCTTTTCCTTTTTCCCTAATATATTTTGATATTTTGTGTTTATTTTTTATTTATGTATTGTTGTTTTATTCTTTTCTAGATATTTTGTCTTCCGTCTAGATGGCTCTAGTTTGTTCTTTATTATTTCCTTTCATTTATATAGTCATATGTTTTGCAAATAACTTGCACATGCAAGTGCTACCAGTCGAAAGCTTCACATACTGGAAGCCAACAAGTGTATGGGGTCATTAGGAGAGAATGCACGCCATTTTAGGGCCTACTTCTTGATAGCATCATTGTGCACTGGCCCCTCCTCCTCACTGAAATGAGGCTCTGCTTGCTAGATCAACTAGTTATCAAATATAGCTCAATATTCTTCTAGCTATTGCTCATCGTCTGTTTTTAACCAAATCTAGTGGCTTGCCTTTTCCATTGTAGTTTGTATATCGCTCATGATGGTATCTGCTTTACGATGAACTAGGCTTATCAATAACAACAGTCACCTCACACTGTGTCCAACAAATCCTCTACATCCAACTTTGATTGGAAAATGCTCCACTTTCCAGCTTGTGTCTTCACATTCCTTGAGGAGGTTTACATAATGGTCAATCTTTTGAGTCAGAGTGGGATCATGTTATCTTAATGCAGAACCATGAACTTGATGAGAATTTACTATTTCCTTTCTTTCATAGTGGGATGGGAAAGA
Source organism: Octopus bimaculoides (assembly GCF_001194135.2). Taxonomy (NCBI): domain Eukaryota; kingdom Metazoa; phylum Mollusca; class Cephalopoda; order Octopoda; family Octopodidae; genus Octopus; species Octopus bimaculoides. The sequence continues at coordinate 112,252,627 of NC_068983.1, forward strand.
ATCTTTGGTACCCTGGTAAATCTGCAGCCACCTTCCAATAGCCATTCCACTTTTCATTGCTCACAGGAAGTTTCTTCTTGAAATTGATCTGCCGTCCTGAGCACACAAAAGTAATGAAATCTCTAGTTGGTTCTTTCAATGGTTTTTTGCCACTGTTGATGAGAACAATTTGGTTTTTTATGGCATTGAAGATAACCTTGAGGACCAGATTGTGTCTCCATGTATGTCTGTTCAATGGCAGTGAACAGCTTGAAAGAATGCTTCAGTGTTCCAACTTTTCTGCATTTACATATATCATTGTCTGAGACATTCCATTTTACTAGATTTGTAGGCAATGGCAAGACATCAGAGGATGAAAGAATCAGAAAACTTAGCTGTTGATGTAGTCTACCTCTATATCCCATTCCTACTTATTTTTTCTCTCAACAACATGTTCCTTCTATTTCATCATCTGTCCTTGTTGAGTGCATTGGATCACATTGAGCTCTCTTCTCTCTGTTTCTCTTATTTTGATGCTGTTGCTAACAACACATCTGCATTCACTCCACATCATGCTTGTAAATGGTCTGAATTGATCTGCACAAAATCCAAGTCCCTTCCAATGAATTTATGTTGCACCCACCATATTTCGATGTGTAAGTGAAGACAGGATGTCACCAGTCTCTGCTTCTGCTTTCCACTTACTGGCTGTTTTTACATCTGGTGGATTACACTTGATTTCTATACCCTTCAACTCTTTCAGCATCATCGCCATTTGTACCTTCCCTACTTTACAAATTTCGACTATTGACGCCAGTGGTAACTGCAGTGAGCCTTTTTTACGATAGAGAGCCGAATTGTTCAATATCCGAGGTAGGCCTAGCCACTTTCTAATGAACACATAACACTTTTATTCAATGATTTGAACTCATGACAGTGCTGCCTCATATATTAGAAGTGGCCACATAAGGCATGGATACAAGCCGAACAGTAAGTACCATAATTTATATTTACCTGGTAGCTTTGAGCTATCAATTGCTGTTAACCCATCCTCAGCTTGTTTTATGATTTGCATCCCTCGACTCCTATCTGACAATGTTTGATCATATACACACCCCAAGCTCTTAATGGATTCTTCCTTGACTGTTGGAATGCTTTCTTCAGCTATTTTAAACTTAACTTCCTTTTGCACTCCCTTAATAAGTGTCAGACTATGCAACTTTTTTGTCCTAAATCACATCCTTGACCACTTCACCAGCTCATCTAGCCTCAAGAGGGCACTCTGCATGATTTGCTTGTCTGTCGACAGAAGTGTCATGTCATCCAGGAAAGTCTTCTTAGGTGATTTTACATGGGCGATTTGTTCTGAAAAGTCTGCTGCTTTCAAAATCATCTCCACGACTAGCATAAACCACATGACAGAGATATTTTGCAGCCAACAGTAATGCCAATCTCCTGTTAGTGCCAATCTGTTGTAAAATTTATAGCTGTAAACCTCATCTCGAAACTGTCATAATATATCCTTATTAATTTTGTTACTTTTACTGGAATGTGGAAGTGGTCCATGGCTCTCATCAGTAATTCATGTGGCACTGTCCCATAGGCATTAGCTAGATCAAAATACACCACATTCAGACTTATCTTGTTCTGTTTGGCATCCTAGATCACTTTGCAAATTGTAAAACAATACTCAATGCAGCCAAGGATTCCAACCTTTTGAACTGATTCATCAATATATCCATTACTCTGTAAATATGTCACTGTTCTCCTCGAGAGAATTCCCATAAAGATCTTGCCTTCCACATTCAATAAGGATATTGGCCTAAACTGTTTTATAGTCTCTGCATTGGCCTCCTTCAGCAGGTGTGTGCCTTCTGCCTTACACCAATCTTCTACTAGAGTCGCTTCATGCCACAGCTGTCAGAATAGGACAAAGAGCTTCTTTCTTAGACAATTTCAATATTTATATACTTTATATGAGACACCTTCACCTCCTGGGGCACTCTTTGCTCTAGATTTTCTTACCAAATCATTCACTTCTTTCTCCCTGATACCCCAATTTAAATTCAATATCAGATTCTAAGAGATGCTTTAACCCATTTATAGATGGCAATGACTTGTTATGGTTTGGATCAGTGTAGGTTTCTTTGATATGAGCACTGGCATAGCTATAGTGTGTGCTGCTCGGGGCGGCCCTTCCGTATGCTGCCCCTCCAGATACCACAAAAAATCATACTACCAACAGCAAACCCAAAAGTGCCACTTATAAATTGGTAATTAGTAGAAATTTACAATAGTTTAAAGTGGCCAAAGACTTTGCATGGTACTGTATATCGAGATCAGTTTTGGGCTGGTGTCTTGAACACTGTAGTTAATTGTTTTTTTCTTTTCTGTTGAGACTTTTCCATTCACTTAACTATCTGTTTATTTATATCAGAGCTTTACTTTATAACTAGGATATCTAGTGTATTTATACCTATTATTTTATTTCTAATACTGATTCTTTTTCTTTTTAAATATAAATAAAATTCTTCTGTAGTATATTCTTCTAACTTTCTTCATCATTTTTGTGTGTTTTATACTATGAATTTTTATCTACATCTAAATATTTGTGTGGATAGTTTTACTCTAATTGTATGATTTCAATGTTTGCATCTAATTTAATTTTCTCATTTCTTTAATGATCTCAGAAAATTTAAATGCTCTCAACAAGATTACATTTTAAACAAACAGACTCATTTATAAACAAGAATTGACATTTGATAAGTAGAAAAGAAAAAATACCAGAAACTCAAAAATAAATGACAATAATAAAAGCTTTAACAATAACCACTCATCTTTTGCCAAAGTTTGCAAACCAAAAAAGAGTTATTCGACATGAGTTAACTTCATACTAAGGAACAACAAATAAGAGGTATGCTACAAAATGAAATTAAGTACATCCTTGTCTAGAATTATTATTCAAATATTCTAGACAAGCTAAAAAGGAGTGACAAAAAAAAAAAATGAGTAGGATTTTCATATGCTACAGAGAGAGAAGTTGGAAGTTGGCTTAGTGGATGTGCAGTAGAATTTATGCAACCTCAATAAGGGTAAAGCATATAGGAGTAGTGCATATTATTTGAGACAGAGGATGTAGTAAGTAGGTTGGTAGGACTCAAGTACTACATCCCTGCCCAAGGACAGTTCAATGATACATGGGAATGAAAAATTGAAAGGTTACAATCAGTGATTTTGGTACTGACATTGGACCTTGGCTTGTCATTATCTTCGCAGTACACTATGAGCAGGTAATGCACAAAGAGGTGATCTGCAAAGACATATACTTGGATGGGGGTCTAAAGCTAAATCTAGATAACCCATGAAAATTACAAAGCTATCCAGAAGCTATACTCTGCTGAGGAATCAGGTCAATCAAACTAGTGATTCATGGAAGTAAGCCCAGTTATTATACATGTGGTATTAAAAAGCACTGCAGGCTCTTCTATGCAGAAGAAAAAGAAAAAGGAAGAAAAAGTGAGTGGTAAACAGCAGTAGCAGTGTGAACAACAATAAGCCCCTGATATTTATTTCTTTATTACCCACAGGGGACTAAACACAGAAAGGACAGACAAAAGGATTAAGTCGATTACATAGACCCCAGAGTGTAACTGATACTTATTTAATCAACCCTGAAAGGATGAAAGGCAAAGTCAACCTCAGCGGAATTTGAACTCAGAATGTAAAGACAGACGAAATACCGCTATGCATTTCACCCGGCATGCTAACGATTCTACCAACTTGCCACCCTGGTATTAAGAGAAAGACTGTGACTGTTGCTACTACTGTATACAAAGCACAGCCGGTTCCAGCCTTCAGTTTAGTGCTGTGGTCTTAGCATCAAGCACAAAATGCTCCAGAAACGTCTAGTTGCTAATCTTTTCCATTGAATTGCAATTATTTGTGGAGAAGATGGACTCTATGAAGTGGTTGGCAGCGGCAGCCATTGGAAACATCAGTGAGAGAAGAAAGAGTAAAAACATACTTGTGAGCTTAGTAAGAAACAAAAGTAAGTTAATAGAAAGGAACCTGTATTCCTGCAGTACCTCAGTGTCCAAATTAACAATGAGAACATAATGATGCTGCCAAATGAGACTAGAGAAATATTATATTGATTGAAGAAAAGATGGAGGTGAGGTGAATCTTACTCCAAATAAAAAAAAAAAACCTGTTAATAAAGATCACACTAATACTGATTTCAAATTTTGGGGAAGAGGTAAGTGCAAAACCTCAAATCAACCTCAAATGGATGAAAGACAAAGTTGACCTTGGCAGAATTTCAAGATAGATGAAATGCTGCTAAGTATTTTGTCCAGCATGCTAATAATTCTGCCAGCTCACAGCCTACCTTAGATCACACTAAAACTAGTAGCTAGTGTTAACCTGCCCAAAAGATATGGTAATTCAGCAAAATCTTAAGACAAAAACAAGTACATTAGATGAACCCAGTTTCCTGAAGCTGATAGGAGCTGATAGTGCTCAATGCAAAGGAATGTCCTGTGTTAACCAAGATGGCAGCTACTCACCTATTTGTGTGTGGGTTATCTTATTTATTTTGAGTACTAAATTTCAATTTATTTTATTGTAGTACTGGGGAGATGACTGGTGATTCAGAGCAGAAGACTCAGTTGCTGAATGTACGGTAGTGCAAGCCAATTAACAACTTGTTCATCAGAAGGAAAATATAAAAGGAAGGGAGAAAAAAATCCTTCTGCTATATCTGCTTCTGTTCCTGACTACTGTTGCAATCGGGAAGAGAAGCAGACACAACAGATGGCTGAAACGATTTGTATTATATATTTAGGTTTTTATGCCCAATGATAAGTAATAATTATTATCATTACGCAAACTGTTTTGTTTGTACATATACCTATTTAAGTAGATTGAATCAGCTAAAATGTTGAACATGGATGATTCTATCTTGAAGATAATGGTATAAAGAAAAGGAATTTTCTTTCAATTAACTGCTTTCAGAGTGAGAAATATTTTTGTCATCTAAAAATGTCATCAAAACAACCATATAACAACTGAGTCTGCTTGTACAGCTTAGCTGCAGTCATTAGCAGGGACTTTGATATATAAGCAGGTAGAGCATTAAAATGCATGGAACTGTTTACTGAATACCAGCTACATTGCACCTCATACAACCAATGACTGCATGAGAAGCTGTATACTCTAGTATATAACTCATGCTGACTGAAGTATGGCTTGGCATATTTAATTAGAGGCAACTGCTGGTTAAATTCTATTGGTCTGCAGAGGCAGAGTTCATTGGAACTACTCAATAAGACAACTATCAATAAATTTAGTTATTCATTTACTTACCGGTGTGTAATCCAATTCTCAGGAGCAAAGGCATATTCCACAAATGGTTAACTCGTAAGTTGCCACATTGGTACAAAAGATCTAATGCCATTGTGCCAATTTCACCGGCATGTTTTATTCCATTACGTTCTGGAAGACCGCTTACAACCATATAAGCATCCCCTATTGTTTCCACCTACAGGTAGTGAAAAATAAAATCCTTATTAATAGATTACTGATATATGAGTGTATTTGAGAGAGAAGGAGAGAGAGAGAGAGAGAGAGAGAGAGAGAGAGAGAGAGAGAGAGAGAGAGTGTGTGTGTGTGTAAGTATGTGTGTGCACATGCATGTGCGTAAGAGAAAATATGGTGGCATAGAAAGAAAATGATTGACAGAAGAGAGAAAGCGGGGGAAATACAGGAAGATGGACTGTATAAGAATAGAGAAGGAAAGAAAAAAAAAAGAGAAGTGAGAAAGAAATGCTAGAGAAAAATTTTAAAACAAAATTAAAGGCTTTCAGAAGATTAATAAAAAAAAATGACATAAGTGGAAAAGAGAGAGAATTTATGCTTTTTTTTTTACTGTTTGTTTCTGCTGTTTAGTTAAACTGTTTGGTTTCGTGGACTTGCTGTCGCATAGCTATCTCTTCATTTGTTCCATGTACAATGTGAGTTCCCAGTTTGTTTAAGTTTTTATTTATGTGTGTTAGATTATGTAGTAAAGTTAGTAGAACCAATGACTGAACTCACTGCACCTTTGATGTCACAAACAGCAAATATGTGCATGGGCTGGTTAGGGGAAGAAGTATAAGAAAAGGTGAAAGATTTATTTCCAAAAATTGCAATGAACTCCAGTTTTATAGTTCCAATTGGAACAAAATTAGTTTGAAGTTCTTTGCAAAAGCATTCTGTGCTCACATTGAATCTAATAATTCAATATTATATTTTGCTTTTAACTCATGACTTTGTATAAATGGTAGTATGAAGAATTTAATATTTTTCACTTAGATTTGTGGATGTAATTTGATAAAGTAATTTGACTTCACCACCAAATTAGAAAAAACTCTAGTAAATAAACGGCAAGTTAAATGTAATGTCTGAATACATGAGGTCATTGAGAAAAATCAATAGTATTTGTGTTTTCAGAGTTAACCTATCCTACATAAAATACTAAAACCCCAATTTGAATAGATTTGTCGTCATTATGAAACAAAGTCTAATGTTAAATAACTAAAATTAATGCAACATTTTCTTTCAAAATATTTTTCATATTCATTAGTTGTTTTCAAGATAACATATGTTGAATATGATGTTATAGGAAATACAAGAATAGGGTGAATGATTTTATAAATTTATATAGTTTTTATATTTTATGCCCTGTATACTGAACAGATCAATTGTAATTGTTTACTATATTCATGCTTGTTTAGTATATTCATGCATTTGGGGTAGATTTAAAAGTTGCTAACAGAATGCCTTTCAGTTCCATATATGAATTTGAATACATGCATACGCATATACATACATACATACATACATGCATGCATACATATGTGCATTTTTTTTAGGTAGGTATGTATGTATGTGCGAAAGCGCACGGCTCGTATAGTGAATGGGGAAAGCTTGGTCTGCAATGTTTGCAGTCATGTATGCTTGTCAAGAGCAGGGCTCATTAGCCACCAATGGAGCCGCAAATGCAAAATATAAGTTAGTCCTAGAGTGCACAATATTCCTGAAGGTCGGCAATGGTCTTCCTCAGTCACGAGTGGACGGCCATCATCATGTATGTATGTATGCATGTTTGCATGCCTACATATCCATCAAATGTAAATAATGTAAATAACATACATAATCTCTCATCTCTTAAGTATAGAATTGTACTAGTGGAATATTCCAAATAAAATTATCAACCCATGTAAATACAACAAGACCAAGAATCATATACTGTTGTAGCGATGAAACTGGCACACTGTTCATTACAGCAACAAGGGTTCCAGTTGATTCAATCAATGAATCTGCCGCTCATGAAATGTGCAAGTGACTGAGCACTTCACTGACATGTGTACCCTTGATGTAGTTCTGAGAGAGATTCAGCATGACACAGAGTGACAAGGCTGCCCCTTTGAAATGCAGGTACAACTCTTTTTTTCCCAGCTGAGTTAACTGGAACAACATGAAATAAAGTGTCTTACTCCAGGACACAACATGTCAATGGGAATTGAACTCAGGACCTTATGATTGTAAGCCAAATACCGTAACCACTAAGCCATAGGCCTTCACTGTAGAGATCAGCTGTTTGGAAAATTTGTGTTTTATCATAAGCTGGGAAAGATGGTCATCTATGGAGAACTAATGAGAAATTTATAACTCTCATATCAAGGCTATAGATATTTATTTGTACCTATTATTATGGTTGGACTCCACTGTGTAGCAACAGATTCAAATAAAAGTTTACAAATGCTAGGATTACTGTGAAAATTTGTAAAACATTCCAGAGAGTCTACCTATGGTGCACACAACCACATGTACATACGGAACATAAATACACACACATATACACATCACACACACATGAACACACACACCACACACACAAACTGAAAATCAGGCATGTTTATATACTGAAGAAGCATACATACCCACTACATTAGTGCAAGTTTATCCACACATGCACATACATCTATACCAAAACTAATTCACACATCAAACCTCAGGAGCTGTCTTGACTTAAACAAAATAATTTATCACTTTATCAACTGGCTTAGTTTTCCAAAGGCTTGAATACAAAGTATGTTACGCAAAAGCAAAAAGAAAATGAGAGCACATTTCCCGGAATCAAAGGACAGAGGACGGTGACTCTGTTTGAAGATACAATACTGCAGCTTTTTATAACTCAAGCAACGCTTCTCAAACACTTGAAAATACAAATTTACAAGAATTTACTCAACTTTCTTTAGTGCTACCACCCTTGCTTTACTCTTTTACTTGTTTCAGTCATTTGACTGTGGCCATGCTGGAGCACCACCTTTAGTCAAGCAGATCGACCCCAGGACTTATTATTTGGAAGCCTAGTACTTATTCTATCGGTCTCTTTTGTCGAACGGCTAAGTTACGGGGACGTAAACACACCAGCATCGGTTGTCAAGCGATGTTGGGGGGACAAACACAGACACACAAACATACATACATATATATATATATATATATATACATATATACGACGGGCTTCTTTCAGTTTCCGTCTACCAAATCCACTCACAAGGCTGTGGTCAGCCCGAGGCTATAGTAGAAGACACTTGGCCAAGATGCCACGCAGTGGGACTGAACCCGGAACCATGTGGTTGGTAAGCAAGCTACTTACCACACAGCCACTCCTGATATATTCATATATCACATAACCATGTTAGCTAAAATATTATTTCTATCTTATGTATTGTGTAATGACCTACATATCATATACATGTTTGCAAATATGATTTTCAGTATAATTAATTGGTTTGTTCTTATGTGAAATATAACTATTGAAAATAATAAATTAATAGAAATGTATATCACTTACTGTGTGGTTATTTTGTTACTATAATTGATGAAAGTCAAGCCTGTTACTACATATATCATTACTCAAGCTGCTTGTAAATCATATTTGGATTTATTCCCACGTATGTGCCATTCGGAGATACCAGCAATAATTCTTAAACCATTTTACAAATAGTCATGGATAGACTATTCAATTTGATCAAGTTTGGTTCAGATATGTGATGTTGATAAGACACAAAAATGACAAAACATCAATGTCTATCATTCCTGAATGGAACTTGACATAAGTTGTCTCACCTGCCTATGACTAACTTTCAGGTGTTTTAACATCTAACACTTTAAGAGAGTCATCTCCAATGCCTCAAATCATAGCTGACCAACAAACTAGCAAAGCAAATACATTGTGTTTGTGAATTTGATATATCATTATGTTTCTGTACTGCCTGAAATATTTCTTGTCTTTTGAGCCTTTTCTTTTTGAGTTTTGTCCCTCCTGTTTACCATTGACCACTCCACTACCTTTCTTCAATACTGACTACCTTCATCTATTTATTACTGACTGCCTCCATTTTATCTATTATTCATTCTCTTTCCACATGACACATACACTCATACAACTCTTATATATGTTCCCTGAGCCTTCTGTCACCACTTTCTATTCATCCCCTTCAACAAAATGCCAGAACATGTGCTCAACGCCTTAAGGTGTATGCTCTGACTCTTTGTCATTATCGTTTTTATCCCTTTTTCTTGCACCACTTTATACACCCTCACTCACTCATGTTTCAAAGGGGATAGGCCTGAAACTCCTCTTACTCAACCCACCCCGTTATCCTCCTTATCACTCTTCAACTCTCTCTTTTCTTCTCTCTCACACACACAGACATATGTGTGTGTGTAAATATATATATATATATATATATATATATATATATATAGAGAGAGAGAGAGAGAGAGAGAGAGATGAAAAACACAACCACAGTTATATATCTGTAAATAATGAAGATATAGGATAAGTGATTGTAAAAGCTGAATACACCACAAAGACAAATGGAAAAAATTAGACAAGTGTCCAATGTCCAATTGCCAAAATAAAATGGGGACTTGGAGGTGGAAAATAAAGGGCAAATAAAAAAAATTAATCATATATACATGGACTCATTTAAGTATACATATCTATATTCTCACACTTAAACATACATATATACATTGAAACATATACAAGTTTACATATGAACATATCTATATGCATATAACACTCATAAAATTATATACAGTTATGGACATGTGCACACACCAAAATAACTGCATAAACACAGATATGCATAAAAAAAAGATATATAGACACACATTCACATAATCATATTCATGGATATATATGTATGAGCATAAAAGCATACTTAAATACAAAGTATGTTAACTTAAACAAGCATATATATATGCACAATGATCCAAACTAAAATGATGTTCAAGTGTTAAAACTGGCTTAAATCTATAAAGGAAATTAATAAATCACATTATTGTATGTATATTAATATTATAGTTTTCAATGATTACTGGCTATTTAATGAAAAACAGGGAGCTATATTATTGTCTTAACACTTGATATATTTAATGAAAAGGAAGGAGTTCAAATGAAGACATTTCACAATTATTAATATATTTGTGAAGTTAAGTGATAAACATTTGTTAGCCTTAATTTCTAAAACTTTGCCCATATAAAACTGGTACATCTTTCTAGTGCCTTGGTAAGAATTTTCAGATTTCAATATGAAGAATTCCAAGTCACAGGGAATTTTTTTGACTTTCAAATAAAAGATATCTTCAGTAGGAGAGCCAAAGTTCATTAGATATTCAATGGTAATGTCTTGTCATATCTTTGTTTGATATTAGAAGTGGGACCAATGTAGAATTTAGAAGAATTATAGGTTTTAAAAGTACATTCATGAATTACATTACTATATTTCTGTGACCTTTGAGAAGGAAATTTTTCTTTCACAAAACAACTGCATGCATTTTTATCAGAATTCGGCAAAGAAGAATTCCTAGAGACAAGTAGAATATTGCTTTCAAATTTTGGCATAAAGCCAGCATGTTCATGGAAGTGGGTAAGTCGATTACAACGACCCCAGTGTTCAGCTGGTACTTCTTTTATCAACCCTGGAAGGATGAAAGGCAAAGTCAACCTTGGAGAAATTTGAACTTAGACCGTAAAAACAGACGAAATACTGCTAAGCATTTTGCCTGGCATGCTAATGATTCTGCTAGCTCACCACATTGAGGCAGGTAGAATATTGCTAGCATTTATGTTTCAAGAAATTCTGTTATTATTCTCTTCTTCATCCTTATTACTCTGTAACTAGTACGAGGTAGTATCAAAAAGTTCTCAAACTAGTTCTGTAGCACACCAACAAATGACAGCAGATGATTAAGCTTCTTTATGAAGCAGTACGATGAGTGACATCATTGTGTTTACTTCATAAGTTGTGAAGTTTGTGTTTTTGTGATCATGTGTCTGCTGTAGTCTGTGATCTTGTCATGGACAGGAACAAAGAGGCAACGGGAAATTTTGCGTTTAACTTGGGAAGTCTGCTACAGAGACATTGAGCATGCCTTGGCAAGATTATGGCAATGAGGCAATGTTTTGAGTGGCACAATGTTTTGAGTGGCATGGGAGCTTCAAAAGCAGATGAGCATCCCCGGAAGATGATGCGCAATCTGGAAGACTTGCCATGAGTGCCACTCCTAGAAATGTGGTGTTATACACTGAGAATTCATCCCTCATGGCCAGAAAATCAATCAAGAGTTCTACTGCAACGTTTTGAAGTGTTTGAGGGAGGACATTCTGTGAAAGCAACAGGATCTGTGGAGTGTGAAGAACTGGATTCTTTGTGACGACAAAGCACCCTGTCACTGAGCTCTCCTCATTCACAAGTTTCTCACCAAAAACAACATATCACTTCTGTACCCACCCTATTCACCGGAATTAGCTCCTGTGGACTTCCATCCCTTCCCCAAAATGAAAATGCATCTCAGAGATCGTTGTTTTAACACTGTTGTCAAGATCCAGATCAAACTGTAGAAGGTCCTTGACTCATTTATGGCAAGCGATTACCAGGATGGATTCAAAAAATGGTAGAAATACTGTGACTGGTGTATCACTGCATAAGGTAACTATTTCGAAGGAGATGATATTAAAACTTAGGTAACTAAGTTATTTCTTACTAAGCAAAACTAGTCAAGGAACATTTTGATACCACATTATACAAGAATCAACCAGGTTGCATTCATCATTTTGATAGTTTGTCTTTCTGCTATCGATATTGTTAATACTAGTATTATTGCACACTTTGTTACAACCATTTTTAAGTGATGAGCTGACAGAAGTGTTACCACACCAGACAATGCTTAGTAGCATTTCTGCTGGCTTTATATGTTCTGAGTTCAAATACTGCAAAAGGTGACTTTACCTTTCATGTTTGCAAGGTTAATAAAATAAGTACCACTTGAGCATTTGGATTGATATAATCAGCCCCTCCTCTCCTCAAAATTATTGAACTTGAGCCTATATTTGAAACCATTATTATTGTTATTATCTTTATCAGCACAATAAGTATTGTAGCTATTATTTATAGTATTATTATTGTTAGTGTGAAGGTGATGAACTGGCAGAACTGTTAGCTAGCTAGACAAAATGTTTAGCAGCATTTCCTCTGTCTTCACATTCTGAAGTCAACTTCTAGCAAAGTCAACATTGCCTTTCATCTTTTTGGAATTGATAAAATAAAGACAAATGAAGTACTGGAGTGGATGTGGTCAACTTCCCCACTCCCTCAAAAACTGCTGGCCCTGTACCAAAATTTCAAACCTTTATTACTGTTTGTGCTGTTATTTATTAATATGACAGCTCACACCTCTTTATAACAGGCATGGCTATAATTGATAATTTAACAACTAATATATTCAAAGGGACAATTATTAAATCTTTAAGTTTTGGTCTGTTTAGAACTGATGTAATACTTGTTTCATCTAGAGCAATCTGCAGTTGCTATAACTGCTACACCTAAATTAGGTGTAGCAGTAGAAGAAAGTTTAATGGTAGCCTTTAATATTTGGTAGAAAATGGAATGGAAAATTTCCCTTAACAATTTTAAGGAATAAGTCTGCAATTTTCATTTTGACAGATCTTGCAAATGGCAAGATATAGTCGATAATATTCCATTTCCTATTTCATCATGATAATTTGGGATAAATATAGTTTTATATAAATTTAATTTGCATTAATTTATATTAATTACCTATGTATATCAATTAAGCAGTAATGGAATTAATGATAAGTATGTATGTAGGAAAATCTTTTGCATACAGATGATATATATATATTTGCATATGTATATATCATGTGTATGTAAAAAAGTTTTCCACTGTACACACACACACCATTAGCTCCATAATTGCATAATTAATATAAACTAAGGCAAATTAAATTAATTCAAAGCAATATATATACAATGTATACATTTATATATATATATATATATATACATACACACACACACACACATACATGCATAGATATTTAAGTGTATATATTTGTATATGTATGTGTGCATGTATATTCTTATATATATATAATGTATGTACATATATATA
>NC_068983.1:112268071-112275095 GCF_001194135.2 Octopus bimaculoides
GGCACATAAAAGACACCATTTCGAGCGTGGCCGTTTTCGTGCGGGTGACACGTAAAAGCACCCACTACACTCTCTGAGTGGTTGGCGTTAGGAAGGGCATCCAGCTGTAGAAACTCTGCCAAATCAGACTGGAGCCTGGTGTTGCCATCCGGTTTCACCAGTCCTCAGTCAAATCGTCCAACCCATGCTCGCATGGAAAGCGGACGTTAAACGATGATGATGATGATGATGATATATATATATGTATAATCTATGTATGTATATATTTATTTATATATGTGTATGCATGTATGTTTATATATGTTCTTTTTCTCTATACGCACGTTGTTATCAATAACATGTTTTTTCCTCTTGTTCTTGGCCTGTAAATTGTCAAAGTGGCTAGAATCCTTATGTTAAACAGATTTACACCCCTCATTCTCTCTCCCCCTCCTTTCTCTTTCCTCTCCCTTCTCTCTCTCTCTCTCTCTCTTTCTCTCTGTTGATTTCCATCTCTCTCTATTCCCAGCATACATATTCTCTCTATATTTTATGTATGCATACAAATAGTTGTCTATATAATGAGTTCATCATTTTCCTAATTCTACACACACACACACAGACACACATAGATAGATAGATAGATAGATAGATAGATAGACAGACAGACAGACCGATATATATATATATATATATATATATATATATATATACAAAACTTATCTGAATCTATTTTATTCCAGTAGGGGGCTTTTAATCTTCAATCTGAATACTTCATTTCCTACATAATTTTATAGCTTTCCAATGGCAGTGTTTTCCATATATAAATGGCTTCCTATGTAATATTACACAAGCTGTTTGATTACCTTCTGATCAAGTGGACATACAAGCCAAATACACTATATTTTTATAAGGAATCAGGAAAGACAAATGGCTTCAAATACCAAGTCCTTTCCTGATGAAGTATGTACATAAGCTAATAAGCTAATAATCAGTGGTTTCAGAATATGATTTAGAAGGACTGACAGATATAACCCTAATGCTTTCTAGGCATATGCTATTTCATTATGCAAACATAATATGCTACAAAGTATAAGTCAATACTATGTATAACTGTGTTAGCAGTGCCCTTAAATCACATGTTACGGTCATCTTTACAGATTTTCCGTAGAAATTATAGCCAACACTGATTTTGTCACGACGTTTCATATCTGATACAAAATATCATAGCAAAATCGGTGCTGGTTATAATTTCTATAGAAAATCTGTAGACCTTAACAGAAATAAAATGTTGTCTTGAAGAGGAAGGTGTAGAAGATGAAAGAGCTCTCTGCTAAATATATACTCAACTCAGAGCAATTCTAGATTATGAATATGATGAAAGGGATAATATTCCTGAGACCTATAATTGAGAGGGTAACTAGTAGTTTCATCATCATCATCATCATTGTTTAACATCCATTTACTATACTAGTATGAACTGGATGGTTTGATAGATGGCCTGCCAGGGAGCTGGCCAGATTCCAAATTGTCTGTTATGGCATGGTTTCTGCAGCTGAATGCTCTTCTTAATGCCAACCACTTTACAGAGTGTGCCGGGTACTTTTTACATGACACCGGCACAGATGTATTTGCACACCACCAGCATCAGTGCATTTCACATGGCACTGACACCTGTAAAGGACAAACATGTATGTATGGATGACAGCGATGTTACTTGGCTTGACACATCTCCTCAATTAGTCACCACAATTCCCAGTCCCTTGTCATTTCCTCAGTGCGGCTCAGTATCTGAAGATCCTTTCTTCTCATCACTTCATCACAGATCTTCCTGGGTCTACCCATTCCGCAGGTTCCCTCTACAATTAGAATGCAGCACTTCTTTATACAACTGTCCTCATCCATATGCACTTTGTGTTGCTGTCCGCCCACATGATAATTTGCTGATGGATGTAGATCAGAGTTTTGACTGGAGCAAGACCTCTGCGGATAAAGATTTTACAGAATCTAAAAAACAAAGCAGGTCTGGAAAGAATGGAATGATGGGAATAACAAAGAGAAATATCATATCACTCAAAGAGAAGTGAGATGACATGTGAATTTGATGTGGAGAGAAGGTGGAAAGAGGATATTGTGGAATCAGGGAAATTAGAAGGACAAAATGTTTCGAACTGAAAGGCAATGTGTTATAGCAAACCGAGTGGACGGCATTCTAAACTACTTGTTAATTATAAATCATACCTGTTTCATTTAACAAAAAGCTTAATTTATATATGATATTCATTTACACTGGGGAGGGCTGAACCAGAAATTTTTTTTTCGTGGTTGCAATGATATAAAAGTAACAAAATACAAACCATCAACCTTTGGATAATAAATATTCTCTCACACACTATTCACTTGCCCTGCCATAACTCTAAAACGATATTGAAATTAAAGGAAAAAGAGTTGCTTGCCTTATATACATCATAATTGTCTATGGTCGCATCAAACATTGTATAAAGTTCATTTAATATGTTAACAACTTCCATGGCTGTACTCATTGCTGAGATGGAAGTAAAACCTACAATATCACTGAAGTAGATTGTGACATCACTATAGTTTTCTGCTTCAATTCTTCTTCCACATTTTAAGCACTCAGCAACTGATCTGTAAAGATAAAAGAAATGACAGAAATAAATAATTATTGGTAAGTTCATATAGACCTCTTATCTTCAATTATATATTACATTTCTGCTTTTGCATGTTTGCATAAGCATTTATGAAGTCATTTAGTGTGTGTGTGTGTGTGTGTGTGTGTGTGTGTGTGTGTTATTTTGATATTTGTAATGACAATAATTAAAAAGTGATTCAAGGGCTAGGTGTCTCTTGCATGGCACAACACTCTTAACCCTTGAGTTACATTGTAACTTCTATCATTTAATGATGATGAGGATGTATATACTCATGTTTTTGGTTTTATTTTTTTAGTTTCTGTTACAGAAGTTACAGATGTATATGTGAGGATATGTGAGAATGTGTGTGTGTGTGTGTGAATCAACCATGCACGATGGCAAACTGGGTAGACCCTAATATTGTTGGAAAAGGACTATATTTATTTATGATGTAAGCCTGGAGGCTTACATTCAGGAATGTAAGTTTCTATGCCAAGAATGCATTGATCATTGCACTTATGTATGTGTGTACGTATGTATGTATGTATGTACGTATGTATGCATGTAAGTATGTATGTGCATGATGGACTCTCCCATCAAAGATGATATATGAGTGTTCAGCTTTCACCAAACAATCTGCACAAATGATTTGTTTATAGAGATCAATTGTTTGTGACACGCATAAATTCACTCTCTCCAACAAATCGAGTTTGCCTGAACAGGTGCACCATGTACCATGCATTGGGTGTCAAAGTAATCATAGAACGATATAAGATGAAGTGCTTTGCTTAAGAACACAACGCATCATTTGGTCTAGGAAACCACGATCTTGCAATTGTGAATGCAACACTCTACCACTAGGCCATGTGCATATATAATGAAACAAAAGCATAAAGAGGCTGTCATCGGGCAGCAAATCAATTTATTACATTTATATTAATTGTCCGAGCGTGATCATTGCCAGAGCACCAGCTGTCTGTCTTCCATGCTGGGGGCACGTAAATAGCACCATTTGAGAGTGATCATTACCAGCGTCGCCCTCCTGGCACTTGTGCCAGTGGCACGTAAAAAGACATTCGAGTGAGTTCGTTGCCAGTACTGCTGGACCGACTCCTGCGCAGGTAGCATGTAAAATACACCATTTCGAGCGTGGCCGTTGCCAGTACCTCCTAACTGGCCTTCGTGACGGTGGCATGTAAAAGCACCCACTCCACTCTCAGAGTGGTTGGAATCCAGCTGTCGAAACCCTGCCAAATCAGATTGGAGCCTGGTGTAGCCATCTGGTTCACCAGTCCTCAGTCAAACCGTTCAACCCATGCTAGCATGGAAAGCGGACGTTAAAGAATGATGATGATGATAATGTACTGAAGATAAGTGAAAATCAGATAGAATCCAAAATATGAAAAATTTATATTGTTTAAATGTAGGTAGGTACACTCCGGAATGAAATAGAAAGGAAGCCACATTGTTGATGTGACTTCTATAAGAAAGTAGTTCAATGGTGCTACAGGTGAAAAAAATACAACAAAATTGGAATTTATGGGAAAGATGAATGCAGAGAGTACCTTACTGCTGTTTCGTAATAGCATGATTGGTGCAGATCAGTGGTTCCCAACCAGGGTTCATATGACAACCCCTGGGGGACCATATAAGGCTTTTGTGGGTGTACACAAGTGAAATAGTAAATTGGGGTCCATGAAAAACTTTTGCTATATGATAAATATATTGTTTTGCAAGAAACAATTAGGTTTTTTTTTCTGTAACATTTAACATAGTTTAACCTTCACAATGTGTGAAAAACAAGAGAGGAATTTTGATGGGAGTATCTATAAAACTAGTTTTTAAATATCAAATGGCTACGGTGGGGTCCACCAGAATAAAATAATAATCAAAGTGCTCCATAGGCAAATAATGGCTGAGAATCACTAGATCCATGCATATTATCTGTAGCATGAAAGGTTTGTAGCAACATATCACACCGCTAGAAGAATAATGGTTATAGTATCAGAGGAAAACTAAAGTCTGAATAGAGAGACAGAAATATCAAAGATATAACCTCTTAGTATTCAGATTACTCTGTTAAATGTAATGCTTGTTTGTTCACATTATTTTCAATTAATCATGCATTACCTCATAGCTTTGAGATTTCAGTGACCTGATTGCTTAATTTAGGGTAAAGTTATTTTATTATAGGGTAAGTGTGAGAGGCCAGATCTGGCCATTTTGAAGATAAAACAGACAGAATATTTTGGCCAGACATAGCCAGTTTAAATGTTAAAGGGCTAAATCTAGAGAGGAAGATATATAGATAGAATGTACCACAAGGTTATGTAGGTAAAGGTGAGGTGGTGAAAAGCGTGATAGGGGGAAGAAGGAAAACAAGAAGTGTAATATTGAAGTAGGAAACTACGGATGGCAAGGGTTAGAGACGTTGGTGTAGTCTTATATTCAGTAAATAGTAAGGGATGATAGAGAGCTTTATTAAATGGGGTACAAGATGGTAAGTGATAATAATAGCTCTCAGAAAATCTTTCCAAGTGGTTTATCTAGACATGTAGTCAGTATGTGATTACTCTTTAGTTGGAGTTCAAGTATAAAACCCACAGAATTGTCTTCCCTTACACACACTTCCTGTTTTGACACCACATTTCCTGTTTAACACATAAACTCTCAACCTTTTTTTTAAACACAACACCATTCTTAATTACATGCACCCTAATCTTTCTAATAATTATCAACATGGATTACCATTGAACTTTAAAAACTCAAAGACAATATAATGTATTGGTATATTTATTTTTTTATATATTTTTTCATATTTTTGTAAAAAACATTATTTTCATTTTCCCTCTTCTTGAAAATTTGCCATGCAATGAAAGCCGGTTAGAAATCTTTTTAATCCTCTTTATACACATCTATATTAAAATATGCTTTCAGTTTAGCATTCTGCCTTATTATTATTATTATTATTATTATTATTATTATTATTATGCTCTTTCAGTTTGTCTACCAAATCCATTGACAAGACTTTGGTCAGCCTGAAGCTATAGCAGAAAGCAATTGCCCAAGGTGCCACACAGTGGCACTGAACCCAGAACCGTGTGATTGTGAAGCAAGCTTCTTAGCACACAGCCGTGCCTGCACCTATGTCTACTGTGTGTGTGTGTGTGTGTGTGTGTGTGTGTGTGTGTGTGTGTGTTTTGTATCTGAGGAATGTTTAGAGTCTTTGCTTCATCTGGAGAATATTAAGTTAGTGACAGTGATGTGTGTTGCCCAAATATATGCCAACATTTTGGCTACTAGTTCTATGCTTTTGAAGGCATACGAAATTAAAAGCTTGTTGTTTGAATAGGAGGTCAGGTTAGTGACAGGAAGGACGTCTAGCTCTAAATAATATCTCAATAATATGCATTCATTTAGCTCATCCTTCTACAGAAAAACAATGATTAAACAAAGGAACAAATATATGTATGTATGCCTGTGTGTGTGTGTGGATGTGTGTGCGTGCATGTGTATGTGTGTGTATGAGTGTATGTGTGTGTATGAGTGTATGTGAGTGTGTGTGCATGTGTACGTGCATGTGTGTGTGTATATGTTTGACACATATGTATAAATCTTGGTGCACAGGAAGGATCCTAGATTCTTGGTAGTTTCTATTTGAAGAATATTTTGAATCTCTGTTTAATGTGAATGATACTTGTATGTGAATGTTTAAAGAGCGGCAAAAGGCAATATTGTCAATATAAGACTGTGATATGGTTAAAAGTGACAGGAAGTGGGTTATTAATGTATAGAATAAAGAATGTTGAAAGCATTAATAAACCAAGAGATACACCAGAGCTCTAATATTAATAGTTATTTATTTAGATAATGATGCAAATAAACAAATAAATATACTTGAGCTTGATATATAGAAAAAAACATACACATGTAAATATATAGGGATATATAAGGAGAAAAAAAAACCTGAAAGTATGCAGAAGATAACCATTTATGCATATAAGCAGTGGCACATAAGATGCACCATTTTGAACATGGTCGTTGCCAGTACTGCCTGACTGGCCTCCGTAGGATTTTTGAGCAAGATTGTTGCCAGTGCCCCTGGACTGGCTTGTGCGGGTGGCACATAAAAGACACCATTTTCAAGCATGGCCGTTGCCAGTATCGCCTGACTGGCCTTCGTGCAGGTGACACGTAAAAGCACCTACTACACTCTCTGAGTGGTTGGCGTTAGGAAAGGCATCCAGCTGTAGAAACTCTGCCAAATTTAGATTGGAGCCTGGTGTTGCCATCCGGTTTCACCAGTCCTCAGTCAAGTCGTCCAACCCATGCTAGCATGGAAAGCAGACGTTAAACGATGATGATGATGATGATATATATATATATATATA
>NC_068983.1:112275593-112280440 GCF_001194135.2 Octopus bimaculoides
TATACACACGATTATATATATTTCTAGAACAAATTTATATGGAGTACAAAAGATACAGAAAACTAAGGGGAGAGGGCATGGTATTTCTTCTCCAACAGCTGTTTCTGGGGAGTCAGAATTGCAATATAATTGTAATGTTGGGAGATGGAGTGTGGAAAAAGTCGAGAATATGCAACTAGTAGTGGATGCATATAAATATTACCATAAATCTAGTTTCTGTTTCTCTCTGTATATATCCTTATATATAATTACATGCATATGCATGTGTGTATCTTATATATCAAGCCCATGCATGTTTATTTGTTTATTTGCATCATTATCTCCATATTCATTCCCCTGGATTCCTCTTATAGCCACTTTTTACCCTGCTGATTTCATCCTCAATAAAGATTTTGGAGTGTAAGTTCAAACTATTTGAGCACTACAAAGTGCTTTCTGCATTGACCTTCTCTGGACTCATTTACTGACTCTATCAATTTATTTATGCATGCATGTATGTATGTATGTATGTGTGAGTACATATATATGCATGCATTATATATATATGAAAATATCATTATATACAGAAAATATACACACTTTTACTCAGATTTTAAATGTAAATACAAGGATTTCTCATTATACAAGAAAATAAAACTTACTCAGTTTTACCCAGTGATGTACATCACTATATTTGGAATGGCATGATAAGAATTACGTTTGTTATATTTATTATGATATGCAACAAAAGATTAAAATCTCTGTTATGATGTCATATTTTTCATATTAAATGTTTAACACAAATGGCGAACAAAAATCTTGCAAAGTTATTAAGTTTCTCCTGGTTAATTTTAGTGCAGATACAGATTTACTGCCTAAACTGGTGAAGTAGAAAGGACACTTATAAAGTTGCTTTTTTTGTTCCTTAGTGAAGCATGAATTTTCAGTGTACATTAGCCACCAATTATAATAAATCTGACTAAACGCTTCTTTTTCTATATATCAATATGATACATCAATTCTATAATACCAATATGAAAGCCAATGATATTTAAAATAAGAGTAATTTCTCTATAATTAAAGATGAATAATATATTCAAATGCTCATTATATACAAAATAACTACAGTATATAATTGTTCACTATTCCAGCCAGTGGGCAGTAGCTATGCTGACATATGGCCATATAAAAATATAAGCATAAAGAGTAGACATAAATACACACAAGCATTCACATACATACATACATTACATACATGCATGCATACATATATACTTAGATGCATATACACATACATACATACATATATACATACATACATACATACATACATACATACACATATATAACATTAAAAATCTAATTGTTTAGTAAGGAATACCAATGAAAAGTAATCAATGTTAAATGCAGAGTATACAAGAGTTATTCAATCATTTTTGTACAAAATGCATATTGCTTTGGCTATTAAATATATGTTCCTTAGTTTGTTCTGTCTATAACAGATAAGATCATGCACAAGAACTACCTTCATTACATGCCTATGAATTTATATAAAATATACATTGCTATAAATAGGGTGGTACAATGTCGAACGAAATGCTTTGTTCAAGAACACAGCACACTACCTGTGTGAGAATTGAAACCATGATTTTGCAATCATGGTGCAATGCCTAAAAGGCCAGGCCACATGCTTTCAAGATGATATATGCATACATACATACATACATACATATAAACACACAAGCATGTGCACACACACACGCACACACACACATATGTAAGTATATGTATATATATATATAAAGACCCCCTTCAGTCATGAATGACCATAGGATTGCATCTAGAAAGTTACCTTCTGTGGTACAAATCTAGGAAAGGTTGTTTTATGGAAGTCCAGCAGTTTCCAATGCATACCAGCCTCCTCTCTCCATGCCATCGATGTTATCCAATGGAACGGAAAAGGCTAATACAGCTTGGCATCAATGACACCGCATCTCATTTCCACAGCTGAGTGAACTGGAGCAATGTGAAATAAAGTGTCTTGCTCAAATACACAACAGAGAGCCTGATCTGGGAATTGAACTCACTAGCTCATGATTGTGAGCCTGACACTCTAACCACTGAGCCATGTGCCTTCACATATACATACATACATGTATACATATATATATATACATATATATATAAGCATATATATATATATACACACATATCATCATCGTTTAATGTCCGCTTTCCATGCTAGCATAGGCATATGTGTATGTATGCATGTATGTATGTATTATACACCTATATACACAGACACACACATGTTTATATAATATATATTGATGTGTTATTCTCTCTGTTTGTGAAAATTTGTTAGAAAATAATAAAAACTCTTAAAGAAAAGCAAACTGACAACACTACTTCAAACTTTAAGGTAACTATAATTCATTTCATAAAGGACGTGATTTGATGAGTGAAGAATAATTGTAAAGCAAGATGATAAGCAGATTTGAATGATGCATGAAATCTGAGAAATAAATGGCCAATGGTATAATAAACATGAGAAGATTTAATATTTTCAGTTGTTAAGGATGAATAGTTTCACATAAATCTTGCAAGCTGCTATTATATCACACATCATTTTACTTGCATCTAAATACTAATCTAATCCTTCAACTCTCTTATATGAAATATAATTACTGGTAGTTTTTCTTTTTAATAATGTTTTTAAATAAACTTTTCTTCTAAATTCTACTCTCACTGACAGGTAGTGTTACATTTCAGTCTTGTATAACTACGTGGTGATGAGAAAACCTTCATGATTAATTGCCAAATAAAATATAGCTTACATTACTTTTAATATTGGCTTATTTATTTCTTTGTTCAAATTCTCCCAATGTCAGATTTGTCGGTCTGGAGCTGATAAACAAGGACCAATACTTATTTCGTGGCATATTTGTGACACAAAATGATGAAATTTTCAAATAATCATGTTGCAGGCACTGCAAAATCTCAGTCATTAGGATTCAAACTGACCATTGAAGGGCTTGGAGGTGATCAAGATCCATATAAGCTTGATTTTCAACGATAGAAGTTAATGTTGTTGGCACTCCATTGCTTATGACGTCGAGGGTTTCAGTTGATCCGATCAACGGAACAGCCTGCTCGGGAAATTAACGTGCAAGTGGCTGAGCACTCCACAGACACGTGTACCCTTAACGTAGTTCTCGGGGATATTCAGCGTGACACAGTGTGATAAGGCTGACCCTTTGAATTACAGGCACAACAGAAACAGGAAGTAAGAGTGAGAGAAAGTTGTGGTGAAAGAGTACAGCAGGGTTCGCCACCATCCCCTGCCGGAGCCTCGTGGAGCTTTAGGTGTTTACGCTCAATAAACTCTCACAACGCCCAGTCTGGGAATCGAAACCACGATCCTATGACCACGAGTCCGCTGCCCTAACCACTGGGCCATTGTGCTTCCACAACAGAAGTTAATGGACAAGGACCAATAAGAAACATCTGTGTATTTAGTTGATTGCATTTGTGCCCCTGCAAAAGTATTGACCTTACACTTAATCTAAGTAACCAATATTAGGGTTTTAATTAGTTGACTACATGTTAGCCTAGGGTATCAAGCATAAAGGTACAAATTCGTGGATGATTAGGAATGCAGATGATAAACTGACAAGAATTCATTTGTGAGAGAGAAAAGTGTAATCAACATTCAGTAAATCTCAAATGTTAAACTGCTTCTTATTTTATTGACAGCAGAAAAATTAAAAGCAAAGGAAACAATGCCAAGAATCCAGAACCTAAATGAATGAAACCAAATACCAGAAGGTATTTTTTACAATAGTCTACAAATTATACAATCTTCAGTCTTTCTGAGGTCAATTTATACTGAAAAACATTTTATTTCTTATCGAAATTTTGGCGAGGTTGTGTGGTATGTGGTTTGCTTCCCAACCACTTACTTACTGAAACAAGTAAAAGACAAAAGATTAAAAAAAGAAGAGTAATCAGAGATCTCATATAATGGCAAAAGATAACAACTAATAGCGATTATTATATAGTAATTAAAGAAATATATATTTCTTTTTTCAGCATTGTAATGACTTTCATTACATATATAGGCACAGGTGTGGCTGTGTGGTAAGAATTTTGCTTCCCAGTCACATGGTTCTAGGTTCAGTCCCACTGTATAACACCTTGAGCAAGTGTCTTCTACTTTAGCCTTGGGCCATCCAAAGCCTTTTGAGCAGATTTAGTAGACAGAAACTGAAAGAATTTCACTGTATATATGTGTGTTGGAGGAGGGTCTTTGTGAGTGAGTGTGCTTATATCCCCATAACGTAGTGAGTTTGGCAAAAGAGACTGCTAGAAGTACCAGGTTTTGAAAGAAATAAGAACTTGGGATCAATTCATTTGACTAAAATTCTTCAAGGCAGTGCATGGCAACAATCTAATGACAGAAACAAGTAAAAGATAAAATACATATCTGTCTGTATATTTGTCCCTATGTATAATCTTTCATTCTTTAATCCTTTTATTTGTTTCAGTCATTTGACTGTAGCCAGGCTGGAGCACTGCCTTGAAGGGTCTTTTTGCTGAACAAATTGACCCCAGGACTTATTTTTGAAAGCCTAATAATTATTCTATGGGTCTCTTTTGCCCAGCCACTGTATATATATATATATATATTTAAAAATTTAAGGGATGGAGAAAACGCATGTTATAATTGCATACTTTATTCCTACATATGTTTCAAAGGATTACAACCTATGTGATCCATAGGGATCTGTGATGTTAAAATTGTAACCTTCTCTTCAGGGAATGCATGGGAATCATCTTAAACATAAGACATTATGACATTACTCTTT
>NC_068983.1:112280524-112295762 GCF_001194135.2 Octopus bimaculoides
TTTACTCTTTTACTTGTTTCAGTCATTCGACTGCGGCCATGCTGGAGCACCGCCTTTAGTCGAGCAAATCGACCCCGGGACTTATTCTTTGTAAGCCTAGTACTTATTCTATCGGTCTCTTTTTGCCGAACCGCTAAGTGACGGGGACATAAACACACCAGCATCGGTTGTCAAGCAATGTTAGGAGGACAAACACAGACACACAAACACACACACATATATATATATACATATATACGACGGGCTTCTTTCAGTTTCCGTCTATCAAATCCACTCACAAGGCTTTGGTCGGCCCGAGGCTATAGTAGAAGACACTTGCCCAAGGTGCCACGCAGTGGGACTGAACCCGGAACCATGTGGTTGGTAAGCAAGCTACTTACCACACAGCCACTCCTGCGCCTATTATATATATTATATATATATATATTATATAAAATTCATGAGTAAGGCCGGAACAACGTGAAATAAATCCAAAGCAAGTCAAAAGAAAACAGGTATATGAACTAATGGTGACTTACCCTGCATTCAATATTTCAGGGTTATGATCCCACTCTTCAGGAATTAACAACATTCACTATTTCTTGAGGAGGGTTACATTTGCAACATTTGCTAATTCCTGAAGAGAGGGTCATAACCATGAAATATTGAATGCAGGGTAAGTCACCATTAATTCATATGCCTGTTTTCTTGTGATATTCCTTGGATTTATTTCACAATGTTCCGGCCTTACCCACGAATTTTATAATATTTTTTCACAATGCTTTATACTAACTATTCTATTATAATATATGTGTGTGTGTGTGTGCGTGTATTACTATATGTATATGGGGTAAAAACTCCTTTCAGTCGTGAATGATAATAGGATTACACAGTTCTATATTTAAGAAATGAAGAATTATGTACATTATTTACATTTGACGGATATTTGTCCTCATCTTGTTTGTTGTTAACACAATGTTTCAGCTGATATACCCTCCAGCCTTCATCAGGTGTGCTGGGTTCTCATTCCTAAGGTATTTTTCGATGTTATTATTATTGTTATTATTATTATTATTATTATTATTATTATTATTATTATTATTATTATGATTATTATTATTATTATTCAGGTTACTGCCTGGAATCGAACTCGGAATCTTGGAGTTAGTAGCCCGCGCTCTTAACCACTATGCCATATGCCTGTGGGATATTACACCTAGAAAGTTACCCTCCAAGGCACAAGTCAGGGAAGGTTGTTTTATGAACAGTAGCTCATGCATATCAGCCTCCCTTTTCCATGCAACCAATATTATCCAAGGGAAAAGAAAAGTGACGTATCTCATTTCTACAGCTGAGTGAACTGGAGCAACTTGAAATAAGTGTCTTACTCAAGAACACATCACATAGCCTGGTCCAGGAATCGAACTCACTGCCCCATGACTGTGAGCCTGACACTCTTACATTATTTATATTAGTCATATTATATATATATTTATGCATTACTTTTTCTCTTTATTTTGTTCTTATAATATTTTATTGCATATCTGTCAAGCTGTCATAGGCTTTAGGTTAAAAAGTGAATGCTTATAGGTGTGTGTGCATGTGTGAGAGAGAGAAAAACAACCATTTCAGAAATATAAATATCATTTCTCTTTAACTTTTACTAAAGAAATGGAGTTTGTACAAGGGTGGGAAACAAAATTGCAATTGTAATTAACTTTAACCTGACTGTTCTCTATTCCCAGTTTAATAAATTTTCTGTCATACCTTAATGAAAAATGATACAAAAACAAATGTACATGTTGTATCTCTAAAGAAATATAATAAACATGAAATTAATTTTACATCCTCAAAGAAAAAAAAAGTATTTTTCACATTTTGATAAATGATACTGTAAATCATGTTCTAGAATGATATTCTGGCATTTGATTTTAGTATCGCACTAAATTACAATAGCATTCTAAGGTACATTTGGAAATGTTATTTTTGAACATAAATTTTATGTAAAAATGTATTGCATGTTCAGTTCATTAACAATTGACTCGATTTTCTGAAAAACTGTCACATTATACAGAGCAATTGCAGTTTACTAATTGCAAATTTACAATATACAGTTGAATTCCACATGGAAACTCAACCAGTTACAGTGAAATTTATTACAAAATATTTATGCATGTAAACATTCAGTATTTGTGTAAGTTATGTATGTGTATATGAATGCATGTGTATATATATATATATATGTCTTTATCTATCTATACACACACACACACAGATATATAGGCACAAATATAGACATAATAAGAATAGCTATCATTTGAACTATAAGATCGCAGAGAACCTAGACTTGAGCAGACAACCTGGTAATAAAACATCTTGAAACCGGGATATAATCTGGTTTACCCCTCTATTTCCCTTTCAGATTAGGAAACTCCCTAAGATGTCATTTTAGGTTAATTGATAAGAACTTCCCCTCAGAACATAAGTATCATCCTATATTTAATAGATCATCTTTGAAATTATCTTATTCTACAATGCCAAATTTGGGATCGATTATGGCAATGAATAACAAATTAAATTGCAAAATAAGGTTGATAATAGTGCTAGTATAGCTGGGTATAATAAGGAAAATGATTGTTCCAGGGATAAAAGATGCAACTGCTAACCCTGAAACACCAGTCCTTAAGGTGGTCAGTGTCTACATAGAAACATTGTATATAAATGCAAAGTAAGCACCTTAAAAGACCCTAAGAAAGTATATATAGGGAGTACTATTGATTTCAAAGTCAGGTGTAGGTCGCATTTAAACTTGTTTGTAAATAAGGAATCTAAAAATGAAACAGCCCTAGCCATTTATATCAATAAATCAAAAAATAGTAATAATAAATACTTTTTAAAATGGTCCATTATGAGTGAATCCACTCCATATAATACTCATACAAAAGTTTGCAAATTATGCATTAAGGAAGCCATTAACATACTACAAAAGGATAACAAAATTATAATTATTGCTTAACAATATCTCTGAGTGTTTGATCTCATGTCGACATAAATACTTTTCTACTATTAAATTCCTCTCAGTATAATAATTAATTAATCTATGCACTTCAAATTATTTTAACCCACCAAATTTTGAACTCATCCTTCGTTATATTTGTGCATATTTCATGGACTAGCTAAATGTATAAATTTTGTAATTTGTTTTGTAATTTTCGTAGTAGTTGTACACTATGAACGTTTGTTCAATGACCTGTAATCCCCTGTAAGTCACACCATTAAAATTATTGCTGAATTGCTGTTTATTCTATTTGTTTTTTGTTTAACAACACCTTGTTTTGCTACCTTGTGGAGGTATTTTTGATACTTCCCCCTTGTTTGAATGAAGAAGCACTGTTATCAAAATGATGTACAATAATGTTAGCTTGTCAGACATGACATCGTCTGAGGAGGAGTTGATGAAGAGAATAAAAATAATTGACCAGGCAATGGAGGAGGAAACAAAGAAGAATTTTGCGAATGTATCTAGAGGAGAAAAGGAAGATGTATGTATCAAGAGGGAAGAATTTGAAAAATTCAAGACAATATTGAAGAAGGAGGGGAACGAAGTAATGGTGACCCCTCCCAATGAGACTACAAAACAAGTGAAAGAAAAGATAATGTACAGAACGTACAACCATAAATTACAAAGGATAGAAATGGCAACAAAGCCTCAAATCATAAAAGTGCTGAGACCCATCTGGCAGGACATCACGTATCTTGCCAGAGGAAGAAAGTATACAACGATGGAGGTGTGGTTTGCAACTGAAGCAATAGCCAAGCAGCACTCCATAACTTCCCTCAAGACAGACAAGATGGTTCTTTTGCCCATTTACTTGGAAAGACATGCTTCCAGGGTGAAGGTGGAAGAAATCCCTCCAGAAGTAAATGGTCCTCCAAGCCACACGTATACCATGGAAGAATTGGCAAGAGCAGGGCCTGGAGATGATCATCCAGGCCACCCTGAAGGACCTGGAAAAGATAATCGACACCATAATGGTGGGTGACAAGGTGAGACTGGGAGTCATGGTGGAGAGCAGGATGTTTCGATGTTATAAGTGTGGCCAGAAGGGCTACATAAGAGAGGAGTGCCCTCCCCCTATCGGAAAGGCACCAGCAGTTATTCAGAAAATCGTACCTCCACCTCCTACATCGTCATTTGGTACAGAAGTGTGTAAAGAGGAACTGGACAAAGAAAAAACCCCAAACAATGGAGGAAACAATAGAGGGATGGGGTACAGTCAACGCAAAAAGGGAAAATAGAAAGAGAAGAGTACAAGTTGATAATGTGATCCATCCCGACCCCACCCTCCCCCTGAAGTCACCAACCCTCACCCTGCCCCACCAGACATAGACACAAATGCAGACAAACAAGAGCCTGAAATTCTCCAATCCCCACCCCAAAAAGAAATGTGCTGCATTGTCTTGTACAATAATTCATATAAAGAGCTAAGAGAAGAGATAAGTGACTCGAACTCTCCCATAAAGGTAGACGTATTGGAGTGTAAGGGATGGCTTGCTCCTGTGGAGTGCGTCCTGGTGAATAATAACTGATTCAGTCTGATGGAGAAATATGGGAAGAATGTCATTGACATGCAGCAGGAGGTCAATGTTGGTGAACTGCCACCAATGGTAGGCTTCCATAATATTTATTTCAAAAACTTGGAAATGGAATGATTAACTGTGTTTTTCAAATGCTTTCCGTTATTACTTAAAATCTGTTAAAAGGTTAAATGCGGTCACTTGGATTGTGGGGTTTGAGTGACCTTCATTCCAGCCGCTCATTATTATTATATACCATCTTTCTCATTTGTTTATTTTTTCCCCACTTATGTGTTTGTCTGTCCTTGTGCTCTCCCATCTGTGTCAAGCCTTTATGGCTAAAATTAAATCAAATGGCCTGGAATCCCGGAATTTATGAAATCTTATACTGGTATATAACTACAACAGCTTAAACATATTCTTACAATATCATGAATAATTTTATGATTTTATTTAAAATTCTGAATCTGTGTGTATTCTCTGATGAAGGAAATATAGATTACTGAAGTTGAAAAGGATTTACTTACACACTTCTTTGCACATTCCCAGAAACAGCCATAAGGTTCTTTCCTATCAAATGGATTCATTTGAGGACTTTGCTTTTGGATTATTGTGAACTGTGATCTCATCAGCTTGAGGCTTTTTGATTTGTCAATATGTATTTATGCAATTCTTCATCTGACTTTGATTTGGGCACGGAATTACACTATAATATGTATATATATGTTTTTATATGTTATATGTCCTCCGGGAATGATTTCTTGGTTGTATTATATAGTTTATGCTGTTTATTATGTAAAACTGAACATGTGGAAGGGCATATGTATTTTCAGATTTACTGTATATTTTTGCAGTGGTGATGTTTTAAATTTTCTTTTTTAAAAGTGTATTATTGGTGTTTATTGCTGTGATATTAATGCATGATTTATATGGTGATGATTGGAGAGTTTGTGGGACGTGTGTGCTTGTGGTGGTGGGTGCACTTGTGCTTGTGGGTATGTGTGTGTTTGTGGGTGCATGTGCTTGTGTGCTTGTGTGTGTTTGTGGTTGGCGTGTCTGTGTCTGTTGAGTGTGGGGAGTCTTATCTTTTCCTTCTTCTTTTGTTGTGTAGGCCAACAATAATCTATTCTTGGTTCTCTGTATCTTTTCTGGTGGCTGCATCTTCAGGTGGTGTCTGTTCCAGTTGCTTCATGGCTGGTGGAGGCACTGCAGCCCTTGCCTCTGGTGTAGTTTCCTCAGCTATAGAGTCTTTCTCAGGTGGTGGATTTTCCTTGCCTGCTTTACAATCAGAGCGTATGTGGCCTTTTTGCCATACTTGTAGCATCTTGGTTTCTGTCCTTCCACCAAGACCCTCAGGTTTACCTCTTCTCCTATTAATATGGAGGTAAGGTAGGAATCTCAAGGTCGAGGGGAAGTGGCTTGAATAATCAACTCCACTGCTTGACCAATCCAATTTTGTTGATGGAATCTGGTAGCTTGGAGGATAGTAATTTTATACTCCAATCCAAGTATTAAAGCTGCTATAAGCCAGGCCACATCTATCTCAGGTGGGATTTCTGCCACTCTTACCCTGGAAGTGTGCCTTCCAAGGTATGTCAGCAGGAGAACCACCTCTCTCGACTTGAGTGAAGCTGTAGAGTGCTGCCTGGCTTTTTTGCCATTGGAGAAACGTACTTCTCCTGTCCTGAATCTTCTTCCCCTGGCTATGTATGGCCATTCTTGCCAAATGGGTCGTAAACATTTTTCAAATGCTTCTCGTGATACAAAGTCATTTAAAAAATTTTTTACATGAAAGGTTTTTATATATTGTTTGTCTTTGAGTTGTATGTGTAAGTTCACTGGGAAGGACCAATTTATATCATGTCCTTCCTTTTGCTGTAGTTTGTTATATTTAACCAATTCATGTTGGTCGATTTTTAAGCCCTATTTTGCCATTGAAGCTGCAGCTGCAAAGTTAACTGTATTGTTTTTCTTTGTGGTATCTTTTACATTTCCTTTGGTTTTCATTACTTTTTCTTCTGAACGTTCAACAGGTATATTATTCAACATGGCTTCTAAAAGCCTTTCAAAATGAAGTTCTTCTTCGGACGAAGAAGACGAAGCACTCATTATTAAGATAAAACAGATATTCAGTTAAGTTTCCCCCTTGAAACAAGAGGGAAAGAAAAATAAACAAATCTGCTAAATGCAGAAAACAAAAGTGTTTTCAAAGAAACACACAAAAACAGAAGAGTTCCACAAAAACAATTCAACAATGGTGTAAAGAATTCAACAACAGTAGTAAAAACATATCCGACAACTCTGATAGCCGTTTTCAAACTGAAAAATGTATGTTTTACTGGTTGCTTAACTATCAAAAAATTTTTTCTTACAAGTATACATACAAAAAGATACACAGAAAAGAGAAAAGTATATTACAAATATTAAAAAATATAGAAAATAAAATTAAAAAAAAATAATATCTATTTTCTCGTGTCCCTTTCTGTTGAAGAGCGTAGCCTCGAAACATAAAAGACTTTCTCACCTTCCCGAGCATTAAACTAATACACCTGTATATTGTTTACACACCTGTCTTTATCTTTTGTTTTCTTGTAAATTCCAACTACATATGTATATATATATATATATATATATATATATATATATATATATATATATATATATATATATATATGTATGCATGTATGTATGTATATATATATAAAGAATACAAACGCATGTGTGAAGAAGAAGAAGAAGAAGAAGAAGAAGAAGAAGAAGAAGAAGAAGAAGAGCCATGCTTGGTGGTTCTTCTTCAAGCATGCTTGAAGAGATGGGGTAGCATTAGAATTGGAATTGAACAGAGAATAGGGAAGGATTCCACTAGCTACTAGAAACTAATAATTAAGAAATGTATATTGTTGTGCATGAGCATGTTTGCTGTATGTAATAGTAGAAGTGCATGCACTTAGAGCATCAGTGGTTAGAACATCAGGCTCAGAATCATGAGGTAGTGAGCTTGATTCCTAGACCAGGCTCTGTGTCGTGTTCTTGAGCAGGACACTTTATTTCACTCAGCTGTAGAAATGAGTGGTGATATCACTGGTGCCAAGCTGTATCGGCCTTTGACTTTCCTTTGGATAACATCAGTGGTGTGGAGAGGGGAGGCTAGTATGCATGGGTGACTGCTAGTCTTCCATAAACAACCTTGCTCCAACTTGTGCCTCGAAGGAGAGCTTCCTAGGGGCATCCCATGGTCTTTCATGACTGAAAGGGTTCTTTGCTCTTTTTATGGATGGATGGATGGATGGATGGACAGACGGACGGACAGGTGTATGCATGCATTATGCACAACACTGTCAATCAGAAGGATTGAGATAAATTATACATGTCAGAATACTTTTAACTGTGATAGTAAACTATAAGAATGTAAGCATATTGTTTTGATGTGCAAAAAAAGATGCAGAGTAGTCTCTTGTCAAAAATGGTTCTGGATTTGTCAGCTATTTGCTAGAGATGACATACCCAAACTTTGTCACAGGCTGATAACACAGAATATTTAGCAGCTATATAAGAACTTATTGCAGAATAAAGATGGATAACATACATAAATATATACATATAAGTAGCAGCTTTCCTCAGTTTCTGTCTTTCAAATTCTCCTTACAAGCTGTTGGTCAACTCAATGCAACTGTAGAAAATACTTGCCCAAGATGATGAACATTGAAATAAGTTTTGAAAGTTGTAAACTAAACTTCTTAACAGAATCATGTCAGCTGATATTTTCCACTGATTGTCACAGAATCTCATTTTCACATTCTATGAATATGTAATTTGTGTTTTAGCGCTTTTACAACTAATGTTCAATATGTAACTTGGAAAGGGTATTCTCAATAGACTAAATTATACTATCATGCTTAAATTACAACACTATTCATACATATATATTAGAATAGTATAACAAAACAAGAAAACAGAAGTATTTTTGGTATTATCTATTTTCCGTTACACATGTTTGATTTGATAATAGGAATTACAAAGATTTACATGTTAAATAGACATGTGAGGAATTTCCTATCAGAAATTTATCAGATAGAGGAAAAATCTTTTATAACACAAAAAATACATTTGGATGAGCAACAAATGTGGATAAATATTGATTGTAATAAGGGAATAAGCATATGTGATTCGAAAGGAAATAGCTAGGATTTACGCTGTGCTGATCTCTCAGAGTAGATGGAACATATGGAAGTGGGAGATCCAGGAAGACATGGGGCAAAGTACTGAAGAACAACCTCAGGATGCTGAACCTTTGAGGTGAGATGACCAAGATGTCTGACAACTTGCTGTACTCAAGAATGCCCATGGTCCACAGCAGAAGTGTTAAGGCCAGTTCCCCTGGTGGAGAGGATTGACCTGCAAGAGTCCTGTGCAGGTGCCATGTAAAAACCATTCATGCTGGTGCTGTGTAAAAGCACCCATGCGGTACTGTGTAAAAGCACCTATGTGGTGTTACATAAAAGTGCCTGTGTGGTGCCATGTAAAAGCACCTGTGCTGTGCCACATAAAAGCACCCATGCAGTGTCATGTAAAAGTACTCAACACACTCTGTAAAGTGGTTGGTTTTAGGAAGGGCATCCGACCATAGAAACCATGTCAAATCAGACTTGAATCAGGTGCAGCTCTCCACCTTGCCAACTCTGGTAAAACCATCCAACCCATCCATGCCAGCAGGGACAACAGACGTTAAATAATGATGATGATAATGATCAGGCGTTAAATAATAATCATGATAATGAGGCGTAGGAGTGGCTGTGTGGTAAGTAGCTTGCTTACCAACCACATGGTTCCAGGTTCAGTTCCACTGCGTGACACCTTCGGCAAGTGTCTTCTACTATAGCCTCGGGCCGACCAAAGCCTTCTGAGTGGATTTGGTAGACGGAAACTGAAAGAAGCCCATTGTATATATATATATATGTGTGTGTATATATAGATGTATGTGTGTATGTGTTTGTGTATCTGTGTTTGTCCCCCCCAACATCGCTTGACAACCGATGCTGGTGTGTTTATGTCCCCGTAACTTAGCGGTTTGGACAAAAAAGACCGATAGAATAAGTACTAGGCTTCCAAAGAATAAGTCCTGGGGTCGATTTGCTCGACTAAAGGCGGTGCTCCGGCATGGCCACAGTCAAAAGACTGAAACAAGTAAAAGAGTAGAGAGTATGATGATGAAGATGATGATGGGTGAAGCATTGTCTCATATATATATACATATATATATTTGATTAAAGATTTGTAAAGTCAAAACAATGCAGACCATACCAGCATGTGTTCAGGTAGAAGATGTTGACAGTGATAATGATGCTGGTAAATTAGCCATTGGTGATAAAGCTTTTATATACAAAGATTGGAGATAAGCCTCATCAACTACAAGCCGATGAGTTAGCCTTTATGTAGCTGCTCACATTGCAAGAAATAGCTGCAAACTCTAATGGATACAATGGACTATGCATTTGTAAGTATGTTATGCCTGTATAAAAAAAGAGGATGGTCACTGAATGTCCAGAGTTAAAAAGCAACTACATCAACTAAGTGAGTAAACTGTCATTGTTATCCAATTAGGTGTTTTTAGCATCTTAGCAACAATTTTCAGTTTTTCCTATCTTCATAATCTTTATATCCATAATAGAGTAAAGGATATGCATGTCCCAATCGCTTTTTTTTCAATGTCACTAAGAAACCTAATCCCTTTGGGCACACTTTTACTCACTGATAAAATAAAGTAACAAAATAAAACAATTGATTTCAATACATGTTACTACTGCTTCCAACTCATGCTTGAATATTTAGTGTTAAGAAGGCCATTCACTGTTGATAACTATACAAACAAATACCAGAATTATCCAGAACACATTTCATTTTGAAGAAAACATGGCTGTAAAAAATTTCCAATAAAAACTTGTAATTTGGAATTAGAGTTATTTCTGCTAATACCATATCTGTCAGTTTAAAGCTGGCATGTTTACAGGGGAAAATATTTAAAAGTGACAAGCAAGAAGCCCTTTTCATAAGAATTATACTTGAAGGCACCAAAGAAATTTTTTGAAATAAATTCACCAAAAATAAGACAAACAAAATAACATTGATGAAAAAAATGCCTTTAGAATTGTCAACATTTTTTATGTCGACTCCTTGTTGCTAGCAATAACTAAATTCTAAACTGAATATCATTCTACATATTGCTGTAGGATTATATTTTCTGTGTGGACCATATCTTGTTGGTATTGGAATTATTCATGCTCGGAATAAAACTAGATTAACATGAAGAAAGTGTCCTGATAATTGTAGTTATTATCTTGCTGTGTCAAGCGAATATGATAATATAAAGTTAAATACTTAATGCATGCAGAAATACAATATCTTATCGTTCAGTAACACACAGCATTAGTCAGACAGAAATTACTAAAATATGCAGTTAAGAGTAACACTAAGAGATTTATGTGACTAAATACATTACTAATTGCATCACACATAGATTAAATTTTTACAATGCATTGGCATAAGGTAACAAATATAGAGGAGAGACTTGTCTAGTCCCAGTTCAAATCTAATCTAAGAGATCCATGGTCATAAAGGCATAACAATCCCAAGAAGTTCTTAAAACTTTACTAGATTTGTCTTTATCCATTAATGTCACTAGCTTTTATCCTGGTTAAGTGGATGGCTTAATTGTAAAATCTATAAATTAAAAAATAAAAGAGAGAGATTGGCTCATAGTTATTTTACTTTAGAGCTAAGAAGCAATAATATGAGTTTCTAGTTAAACATTGACTCCTGTAAATTAAATTGCAGCAGACATAAAGTTAAGTTTGTGAGCATAAGTAGGCCACAAAATCAAGAGTTCAACTCTTTCATAATTAAGCTGTTGTGTTAAAGACTTGATAAAAAGGACTGAACTGTATTTGTTCAAGCTAGTGTCAATAAACTAGGTAATTAGTACTCAGAAGGGGTTCCAGCTGCAAACACAAGTGCTGCAACATTGTGTGAAGTGTCTGTTGTAGTAAAAGAAAAAATGGCAGCAAGAAAATAATGGATGCAAATGAACTACAGAAAATAACATATGAAATGATTGAACAATTTTCTCTAAATGTACATGATAATTTGAATAAGATGGATATAAAAAAACCAATTAAAAATAAACAGAATTTTGATCAAATACATCAATTTCTGTTAATTTAGTGCTGCTATTTCTATTGCTACTTTCTAGAAGTTGTTGATAGCTTCTGTAATCTATGTGACTTAATTAAGAGCGAAGCATAATAGCCAAAGTAAGAATAGAGTGGGGAAAAATTCAGGTAGATATTACTTTTGCTGACAGCCAAAGGATTCTATTTCTTCTATTTCTCGGTGAAGATAGCATGTATAATAGTTGCACATGAAATACAAGTTGTATATTAGCGAAACATAAATACTGAATGCACAGGATGTGCAACAATTGGAAAGAAATGAAGCAAGTATGCTCCACTGCATGTGTAATGTTAACAAGGGTGAAAGACAAGGCAAAAATGTGTTGAGATAAAACCTGAGTATAAAAAGAATTGAATATAATGTGCAAAATAGAAGATTGTGTTGGTAGAGACATGGATACATATGGAGGATGAGAGATGAGTAAAGATGTGGTGAGTGATTCAATTTAAAGGAGCTGGCAAAAGAGAATGACCAAGGGGGAGATGGGAAGAAGTGAAGAAGGCTGATCTCATAAGGCTGAACAGCATAAAGGAGATGACAAAAAGCCAGCACCCATTGAACCCACTTAAATTTCAAAGAGCAGATGTAAGAGGATGGTGATGATGATGAAGTAGAATATATATATATATATGTGTGTATTAACACTGGTGCTGGTGATACATAAAAAGCACTGGTGCTGGTGGCACATAAATAGCATTGGTGCTGGGACCGTGTAAAAAGCACCCAATACGCTCTGTAAAGTGGATGGCTTTAAGAAGGGCATCCAGCCATAAGAACCATTCCAAAACTGAGAATGGAGCCTGGTGCAGCTCCCAACCTTACCAGCTCCAGTCAAACCATCCAACCCATGCCAGTGTAGAAAACAAATATTAAATGATGATGATGATATTAGATAAGTACATATATATAAATATACATACATATGAACACATTTATATCCATGCATACATGTAGATGTACATATGCATACATAAACTCAAAAAGGTAAAAATACATCTTGCTTGATGCTGCTGGGACAATTTATTGTATTTTTAACAGAGCAAGCTCATAAGAAATATTATCCCAAGACAAATATTGTAGTAACTACCCTGTTGACAGTGTGTGTATGTCAAAGATGATACATACAATGCTATTTTCATTAAATTCTGCCTCCTTTACATATACCAGATTATCAGTTAACCAGATCACTATTTGAAACATCAGTGATTGTTTTGTTCACTTTTTCCTATATCTGAGAGAATGAATTCCCATAGGAGCCTGTTGCTGCTGCAAGTATGCAAATTTCAAAAGTCCCAAAAAGGCCAGAATGCATTTGGTACTGTTGTTTGACTGTTGCTTGGATGAATTTTCATCTCACACTGATGTTTATTGTGTTTTTAACATAGCATGCACATAAGTGATAGTATCCAAGGATGCTATCTGCTCTAACTGGCTTATGAACAGGGTGTGTACATTAAGTTTGATACACAGACAGAAAGACTGAGAGAGAGAGAAATGTGAGAAAGCAAGAGGAAGGGTGGTGATTTTTGGTTTGTGTTGATAAGTTAAAGTATGAAGGAAGGTGTATTGTTAGCAGAGGCTGAAAGCGGAGAAACTAACATCCAGTTGTAGAAAGCTGACAATGAAGCTCAGTGCAGCTCTGCAGCTTGCCACATCTCATCAAACCATCTAACCCATGCCAGCATGGAAAAAAAGGGACTTTAAATGAGATGACGATGATGATGATGATGACGACGACAATGACAATGACAATCAGAGAAACTGGGTGATGTGTTTGCAAATCTTCCATGATAATATGAATGGTCACTGTGCTGTACTGTTAATATTGAAAGCACAACAGGAATTATTATGTTGCTTAGAAAAAGAGGACAATGGGTGACAGGAAGAGCATCATCTGGCTGTAGAAAATCTGTCTTAGCAAATTTTGTTCGACCCATCCGAGTATGGAAAAGTAGATGTTAAAATGATGATGATGATGATGATACATATACTCACACACATGCACACTCCCATATATGTCATATGCTAATATATATATATATATATATATATATATATATATATATATGTGTACATGTATGTATGTACATATATGTATGTCTGCAAGTATATTATGTATATATGCATGTGTAGATGTGTTTGTATTTGAGGATATACTCTATTGCATACTTATCCGATATAATAATCCTATCATCTAGTAGTTTTAGTTAAGTATTGCATAAAATATAATGCACTTTCTCATTGTCAAAATACAAGAATTATTTTCCTTTAGCATAAATTATTACCATACTTTCTGCTAGACAATATAATGCAGTATTGCCAGATGATAAATAGTTATTGTTTAATTTTAATTTATTCCATGCAAAAGCTTTTTGCCATAATGTAATTTTTTCTTGAACTTCTGAAATAGTTTATTTATTCTGTTTCTGATGTTTTATTTAATGTTAATGTTATTGTGAGAGTAGAGCTAATTATTGATGAATGTGACTGTAGCATTAATATAACTACTGGAGTAAGTGTGTCTATGGAGTTATGACTTATGTTGGCCATGAAGTTATTTTTTTATCCATAGAAAAAAGTGACAGTATAAAGCATAAATGGATAAAGAGAGGTGCATAGACATTTAATACAGTGGATTTTGGGGAGCTGAAGAGAAATAAATTGTGTTTGAACAAATGGTTGTGTAATGTTAACTTACATAAAGCACAGATTAATACTGAATTGTAAGGCATAGTGTATTTAAATGTATTAGCTTATATAAGCAGGAGAAATTGCTGTAGTTACATTGATATATGATTGAAATACAATTGGGTACCCAAAAGTAACTAGAAACATTCTCTGTGAGTCCAGCTTGTCGTAGTTCAGGCTTCCACTGCTAGAATCCACTTGATGCAACCCTCAGGCATAAGTATGCTGACCGGCAGGGTCGAGTGCAATCCAACTGTCAAGTGGGGCATCCTTGGTTTGCAGTACTTCTCCTCCCTTCATTAATTTTGCGATGGCTGAGATGAAGGAACAGTGTGCTTCCATGAAATTCCGTTTTCTGGTGGGGAAAACAGCAGACAAAACAGTTGTCATGCTTCTAACAGATTACAAGGACACTGCTACGAGCAGAACACAAGTTTGCAAGTGGTTTTCACTCTTTAAGAATGGCCACTTCTCACTTGAAGACCAACTTCGTTCAGGGCGTCTGTCAACCTCCTGAATGAATGAAAATATCATAAAAATTCATGAATTGACCTTGGAGGACCATCACTTAACAATTCACAAACTTGTTGATATGACTGGTGTGTCCTGGAGCTCATGCCAACGAATTCTGAATGTGAAAGTGCAAATAATAAGAGTTGCAGAAAAAATTGTGCCTTGCTTTCTCACAGATGATCAAAAGGCATCACAACTGAATGCATGTCGTGAACTGTAAGAACAGATGGAAATTGATCAGGTCTCTTTTTCA
>NC_068983.1:112295772-112299739 GCF_001194135.2 Octopus bimaculoides
TATATATATATATATATATATATATATATAAAATGAAATATATGTATAAAATGAAAAAGAGACGAGAAGTGTGTGTAACTTCCTGTTTTGACACCACACTTCCTACTTAACACATAAACTTTCAAAACCCACAGAATTGTCTTCCCTTACACACACTTCCTGTTTTGACACCACACTTCCTACTTAACACATAAACTTTTAGCCCCTTTTTTGTAAACACAACTTTTAATTCCATGCATCCTAATCTTTCTAACAATTATCTACATGGATTACCATTGAACTTTAAAAGCTCAAAGACAATATAATGTATTGGTATATTTATTTTTTTATATATTATTTTTTTATATATATAATTTTTTAATTTTTTTGCAAAAAACATTTTCATTCTTAATAATTTGCCCTGCAATGAAAGCCGGTTAGAAATCCTTTTTAAAATCCTTTGTAATCCTCCTTATACATTTTTGTGACAACTGATACACACACACACATCTAAATACAGAGACAGACACACACACAGGAACAGACATAGGCTTCAGGTATGCGTCAATGTATGTGTGTGCGTGTGAGACTTAGTTTATGTATATAACTTCCCACCCTTAACAGTGAAACGTGCCAATATAGAAAGTTTACTCGTGGTCTGGACTTCAAACAAACAGCAACATTCACTTTCAAGTACTACCAATACGAAGATTTGGATGATTGAACAGTGCTTTTAATACTCACAAATATATCTGAAAAAAAAAAAGAATGTTATTCTGGTTATTATAACAAATTCAGAAACTTGGTGAAGTAGAAAGCCTCAGCTGCTCTTTCAATATAATTACAGAAATGTTCTTCCACTCCTTCTAACCAGTTTCAAGATAATATTTTTATAACAGTTCTTGTATTCTTTATCACTGTGAGTATCAACATAGAACAACTTTTTTACTGTGTTACTCAGTATTTATTCTACAGTCTATAACATTACACAGTTCAAAAATATATAGTAATGTCAAATTAATTTATATCTTGCTACATACATCCTTCAGCAAATATTTTAAATTAATGTTCACAACAACAGCATCTTCCTTTTTATGCACTTGGTTCAGCATTCGTTTCAAAATTGTAAAATAAATTATTTTTGTATAAAAAATTGAATTATGAGCTTTTTGAATTTTCTTGGACTTTCACTTTCTTCACCATAACATTTCATTCAATTATGAATTTTATAACATTTAGTACATGTTCCAAATAAATGTTGACTTTCTGTACTTTATTACATTGGTGACACATACTTTTGTTAAATTGATGACTTTCCATTTTTTATAGTATTACTATGCTACAGAAAGTATGTTTTGCACCTATATTGACTACATTTCGTTTCACTTGAACTTTGTGTGTGTACGTTTTGCTATTCTCAATATTATCAATTCTATGTGAGTGTGTGTGCGTGTGTTTCTGCATTTGTTATGTCTATAGTAAACTACAGTAAAGAACATTTTACGCTGTTTTAATGAGCCTACATTTACTTAATGAAGTAGCCATCCTTACTGTTGGTGATCCCTTTGAAAATCGCGATATTCTCATTCGTAAATAGAAATATTACATTTCTAAATCTCTCAGAGAAATTTATACTGTAGCAGTGCGATATCGTGATGATGAGCAATGACTCTGAAACTAGTCTCTGGATACTGGCTTTGCTGGGTGGAGGTGTTTATCTCCCCTTTGAAAACATAAGGACACAGAATATGTGTCATAGCCAACTGGAAATGGTGTTTCCTAGGGCTAAATAGCAGTAGCATTCTTCCCTTTCATGGGACTGCCACATTAAGTTGGTAACATACCATCACTTTATTCTCATTCATGTTCAATATAACAACCATAAACGTGTTTCACAGACTCATCTCTCTTATGATGCTCTCCAGTATACTCTTATTCTGTGGAATGGACAAGAGGGGTATTGTTTCAATATAACTCAGATTGAACCTGAAACAGGATAGCCAATTACAAACAAAAGGGTGTCATCAAATGATTTCTATTCTTACCGGCTGATGCTAAGACCAGAACAATCTAATCCTTTCTACTATAGGCACAAGGCCTAAAATTTCAGGGGAGGTGACCAGCTGATTACATCAACTCCAGTGTCTCACTGGTACTTAATTTATCAACCCCGAAAGGATGAAAGGCAAAGTTGACCACAGCGGCATTTGAACTCAGAACATAAAGACAGGCGAAATACCACCATCAAGTATTAAGCCTGGCATACTAACGATTCCACCAGCTCACTGCCTTCCAGAAAAATCAAATCGGTTACACATGTCAAATAAACTTTATTTTCATTTACATATTTTCTACGTTCTCTCAATTACCAGCTATAGTTATTTCAAATACACTTCTCTACATTAACTAGGTTTCAATAGAAAATGAAAGTAGTTTCCAACTTTCAATTTGAACCAAAATTACAAAGTATTGCTTTACGATGTGTAAATAATGAAAGTAAAGTTTCTCTGAATTAGTCACATGTGTATTATAGTAAAGAAAGCTGATTATTATCTATCTACCAAATAAACTATGTTTTTGATTAAACTTTTTTTTGCAACTACAATAACCTCGGTAACTATGTTGGGTCGCACAATTTTGAAATCATTTTCAGACAATATTTTGATTTGCTTCTAATGTATCACTTTCGTCCGATGTTTCACACATTCGTAGAATTTTATTCAGACAAACATTTATGAAAATGTACGCATAAATATGGTATGAAAATAAGCCACAACCAAAAACATTGCACTAAAAGACATGCATTTTTTATATGTTATGAGGAAATGCAGCCCCCCTCTCTCTTTCACATGCACAGAAAAGATGTATGCATATGTATTTAGGGGCAAAGCTCAAGAATACGAGCTCCCAGTGTTTAGGTACCTCCGCCAATTTAAGTATATGTTTTTATGAAAGATAATGTGTGTGTGAGAGAGAGGGAGAAAGACAGACAGAGAGTGAGTGAGAGCCACTTGCACATACATGCAAAAAAATTCATATATCACAACACACACCTACACTCACTCTCTCTTTCTCTCTTTCTCACACACACGTCCATTTCATATACATGTACATCTTACACTTTCTCTTCTTTTACATTCTCCTCTCACTTCAAAGCAAATGTCAACTTTTAACTTTATCCTCCCTTTCAATTGCTGCTCTCTTTGAATCATATGGAAATTAAAACAAGTTTGCAGAAATTAACAAACAATCATATGATCTCATCTATGTCAAGTTGACAACTTTGCTTCTTCAAATGAAAAAATGGCATAAAATAACTTCCTTTGACAGACACATATATGCATACACACACTCTGTGTGAATTACGTGTAAATTTACAGCTCCAATCCAATTGAAATGATCTTTTCCTTTTGTGTAATTTATGGTTGTGATGAGCACATTTAGAATCCTGATCTTTGATATAAACTTAAAAGGAAGTTTTCCAGAAATCCTGTCCTTTACCACTTCTTTCTAGCATGTCCAAGGTGATACTTCCATTCCCCTACATTATTTTTTTTTCCTAAATTTCTTCCGGTTCCTATGTTTGTGATACAGGAGATTACGATTTCACCCTCAAACATGTTCTCAATATTTTAATTTTCTCCCTCTCCACACCAAATAAATTTTTTACTTTTTCAAATTTTTATTCTTGGTAATCCATGGAAAAAAAAACAGAGAGTACAAATCTTTAAGAATTTTACCCATCACCTCACCACTTTCAAGAAGCTACACACTCCCAATGTTTCACTTTTAACTTTTTGGAAAGCAGGGAAGTTTCTTCATAAATAATATCATTTACCTGTTGTTTCTAGCATGTCAGGTTTTCTGGTGGTGGTCTGGTATTTTTTAAGTCTACTATTTCAGTAGAATTTTACGCATACTGGAAACGTCAGACAAAAGTGAAAGAGTGGTAGATTTTAGCTTTTTGAAAGCTGGTAGATGATGGGTG
>NC_068983.1:112299813-112300475 GCF_001194135.2 Octopus bimaculoides
GGAAAGGGCATTGTGTGTTTCTTTATAAAACTATAAAATATATATATATTTCCCAGATTCGTAGTCTCTGCATTTTCCTACATAGATAACAAAAAAAAAATTGTAAAAGTTACAAATTAAGAAATTGCAATGGGGATAGGGGGAAATTAAAAC
This sequence comes from Octopus bimaculoides, assembly GCF_001194135.2. Lineage (NCBI taxonomy): Eukaryota > Metazoa > Mollusca > Cephalopoda > Octopoda > Octopodidae > Octopus > Octopus bimaculoides. Next base: position 112,299,967 of record NC_068983.1, read on the forward strand.
TTTGTAAACATGATTTCTGGACAAAATTGTATAGACCCCCTTTTATACGATGAAACAATACATAGTTTCTGATCCTTCTTAAGAACAGAAAGCACTTTCATTCAAACCCATGCAAATTGCACACTTGCCCTTCACTATTAAACAAAAAATAACTTCCGTTCTTCCATTAACTATATATCAGCTATGCCAATTCTGCTCATAAGAAAGAAGCAAATAATACAATGTACTTGTAGGTCATAACACCTGGACAACACTGGGATGCATTGTTAGTACATAGCGTATCTTGTTTCGAAATGCAAGAGTAGAAAAACAGCCAACAAGTGATGAAGAGTCGTTCTTTACGTTGTCTGTCTTGTTTTCCATTTGTGTTTTTTGTTCGAAAAAATAGTTCATATTGCATGTACTTGTACTTCGTATTTTTTGTTGTACACGTATGATGACATCCTGTGCCCACAAATGCACACACACACACACACACACACACACACACATATATATATATATATATA
>NC_068983.1:112301352-112302957 GCF_001194135.2 Octopus bimaculoides
CGTAGAGTTCTACAAATTACATTCAGTGTATCCTTTCAAATGTCTTCAATCTGGCGCGCTAAGTCCGGAAATAACTCTGCAGTTAATAAAATTTTGCAGCTAATTTACCGGTTTGAGAACATCATTATTTAAAATTTATTAATAAGGGTAGAAATTAATATTAATCAATTAAAACCAATGGTCTAGCATATTAAAAAAATCCGAAGATTAAAATTATATTACATACAAAAATAAGAGGAATGACCAGCAAAAGTGGACTCCTATATGCTAGAAATAGATGCCGAATCATCTAACCACGAAAAATATGTTCTCAGTAAAAGTTTAGCGACACAACAGACTGTAAAAGGGCAAGACAAATGGAAAAAATACTAAATAAAAAAACGATTAACTTACGATACACTGAATGTATTTTGTAGAACTCTACACGTGCTCCCTTTCGGGTGAACGTCTTGTGTCTAGTTCTCCAACATAGGTTGCTATTACTTCCCCTGCTCTACACTTGTTGACACTACTCTCTTACTATTTTAATGCTGACAACATATCATGCACACTGTCCGTCACAAGCAAACATCACTCTATGACTCTAGCAACCACTTATATTCCCTCTCCCCAGGTCACTCATTATTGACATCCTTCATATTCTCTCATCTCCAACCATTTTCACACCTCTTCTACCAACTCCAATCATCATACTTTTCCCTTCATACTCTTTCCAACCTACTCTTCTTCCTTCCACTAGCATCGAAAACCATAAACTAACTTAGAAAAGTACATTTAGTATGTTTGTTTGTTGCTCTCTTTGATTATTATTTCTCTTTTCATATCCTAAATTTTTCAATGTTAATTTCGTATGAAACACTGATCCAGCAGACATTGGATCTGTCTAGGTTGATGTATCACCTGTTTAGAAATCTGACTTCTTTAAAATATTATCTGATCATGGTGGATTTTATGATATAATGCATTTTTTTTTATGAATGCATTAATTAAATCCTACTGAAACAGCTGTCATAACTTTTAAGCACTATTTGTGCTTGATGTGTGTGTGTGTGTGTAATTACTGTTTCAATAATGATTCTTCTGTATATGTACATGCACATTGATGGTGTAACCACCATATGTGTCACTTTAGATGTAACAAACTCAAGAATGTGCAAATACAACTACACTTAACTCAAAATGTATGGCTATATCAACATGGATACATATATATCCTGTCTCCTCTCATCACACGAACTTTTGGATTCCACCTTCTTTCCTTCTGGATCTACTCTTTCTGGACTGTTTGATTATGAACTTTATACCCTCCGGCTGCACCTCTCCTAGCCACGGATTACACTGGACCCATCTTCTGATTGGAAATCGCTTCAATATACCACGACGTCTAAAAAACTTTTGAACTTTTCCACTTTTGTAAACCTCCTTTATCATCTTTTTTTTATCCTTAACTTCCGGTCAGCCATTGTTATGATCAGCCATTATTATGATTGACCGTTGACTGGACACTATTCAATTTTTTTTCTCCGTGTTTTTCTCCTTGTCTCCGTATTCTTTCTGTTGAAGAGCGTAGCTCGAAACGTTAAAGACTTTCCGTATTCCCGAGCG
>NC_068983.1:112303248-112304728 GCF_001194135.2 Octopus bimaculoides
TGTGTGTGTGTATGTTTGTGTGGCTGTGTTTGTCCCCCTACCATTGCTTTACAACCGATGTTGGTGTGTCTACATCCCCGTAACTTAGTGGTTCGGCAAAAGAGACCGATAGAATAAGTACTAGGCTTACAAAGAATAAGTTCTGGGATTGATTTGTTTGACTAAAAGTGGTGCTCCAGCATGGCTGCAGTCAAATGACTGAAACAAGTAAAAGAGTAAAGGAGTAAGTGGTCGTCAAAAGCAGAAATTGCTATGGGCTAATTTGAAGCCCAAACTGTTACAGAGTTTCTTCTATGCCTCTGTTTTGTGTAACTTGAGAAAAGGCTAAGTTACTCTTTTACATGTTTCAGTCATTTGACTGTGGTCATGCTAGAACACCACCTTTAGTTGAAGAAATCGACCCCAGGACTTATTCTTTGTAAGCCTGGTACTTATTCTATCGGTCTCTTTTTGCCGTAATAAGTTTTCGGGGGCCATAAACACACCAACATTGGTTGTCAAGTGATGGTGAGGGGACAAACACAGACACAATGACACACACACATAAATATATATACATATAGGTTTCTTTTAGTTTCTGTCTACCAAACCCACTCACAAGGCTTTGGTTGGCCCGAGGCTACCAGTGCCATACAGTAGAAATGAACCTGGAACCATCTGGTTGAGAAGCAAGCTTCTTACCACACAGCCATGCCTGCACCATTTTTATTTTTAAAAATTTTGTTTATGATGGTGAACTAAATTAAATAACTATGTGTTTGGTATTGCTATTGTATAACTCAATCACATTCAGGTTTCTTTCTGTGATTTTCTCTTTTTTTTTTTTGGTGTTTTGCTTTTTGAGTTCAATTGAATTTAATACATCTCTCTTACTGTTGTCATTCAGCAGTTTATTACTGTTTTGCTGCTGGCAAAAATTTAATATGTAACATGAATGTATTGTCTGAGTGTCTATCTATCTATCTATCTATCTATCTATCTATCTATCTATCTATCTATCTATTTATCTATCTATCCATACATACATACATACATACATATATATGTTTGTGCGTATGTGTGTGAGTAGATTATATACAACAATAAAAAGATAATGATATAAATTAAATTGCTTACAAGAATCTATAGACAAAACATACATGCTTGGCCTTATTATAATCGCACCTGCGACACTTTTCCAAGCAACTGATAAACACATACATTCACACATACAAACACAGAAATTACACGCACATACACACACACATACAAACTAACATGAACGAATAGTTACATTATACAGAAAATTTATCATTCAAGCTAAAACATTTATCAAAAATTTGATCTACTAGAAATAGTAACTAAATCTTCCTAAAATTTAATGTTACCCACTTTTTAAAAAAATGGATGCATTTTGAGGCTAGCATGCTTTGTATCAGATATCTTCTCTTCAAGGCTGACCTGAGGTTACTAACTTTTGTTTCATATGTATATATATATA
>NC_068983.1:112304738-112316053 GCF_001194135.2 Octopus bimaculoides
ACTACATTAAGGGTACACGTGTCTGTGGAGTGCTCAGCCACTTGCATGTTAATTTCATGAGCAGGGTGTTCCGTTGATCGGATCAACTGGAACCCTCGACGTCGTAAGCGATGGAGTGCCAACAAAAATAAATTTCTTTTACGGTCATCACTGGTGACGAATGCTGATGCAATGGAATTTGCAGATTTGGAAGAGGTAAAGAAAAAAACAGCAGAATTGCTAAAAGACATCACTTCGCAAGAGTTCCAGCACTGCTTTGAATAGTGGAAAATGCACCTGGACCAAGGTTTTGCTTCAAATGGAGAATACTTTGAAGGTGATAAAAGTGTTAACATGTAAAACTAGATGAATAAAATAATATTGCAAAATTCTGGGTTTTTTGGGGTACCCCCTTGTATGTTGAATAAAATCATAACAGGCGTGATTGTGTAGAGGCGCAGGCATGGCTGTGTAGTTAGAATCTTGCTTCCCAATCACATGGTTCCAATTTCAATCCTACCTTGAGCAGGTGTCTTCTATTATAGCCTCAGGCCGACCAAAACCTTGTGAGTGGATTTGGTAGACGTAAACCAAAAGAAGCCCATTGTGTGTGTGTGTGTGTGTGTGTGTGTGTGTGTGTGTTGTATGTGTACGAGTTAGTAGACAAATGAAAGAAGGGCACTCAACACATTTATTGGGAGTTACATGTATAAATCAAAACAGTTTGACTCAGACTCCTTGGTACTTTGCTTTTCAAGCATGTGGCTAATCTTTGACCATTGGGATCTGAATGAGACTTTAGCTGAAGAGAGTCAATGTTTATTACTGAACGTAATTTGCCAGTGATTGATTGAGAAAGTCATGTAGTTTAGTAATTTGATGTCGATATTTCAGCAACAACAATTAGTTGGAAAATATTGCATGGTGAACAGAAAATTGACCACATGGTGGATAAGAAATCGGTCATGTGGCTGGAGGGAAGTAGGAAGGGTCAGTAGATGCGGGGATGTATATGCATGTATGTACATGTATATGCCAATATATCTGCGTGTATGCATCCGTACTTACACGTATGTGCATATGTGCTTAGATATACATTCACACATCCACACACACATGCACACACACAAACACAAGCACACACACAGATACTGACATGCACATGCATAGATACAGACACGCACACACATGAAGCTACACACGCACATACCAACACACACACACATGCACACACAGATACATATTCACACAGACACACACATGCACGCACACCTTTATCTCCATGTACATATGCACACAAGCACACACACATGCATATACACACAAGTGCGAATGTGTATATATATGCACATGCATAGGTGCATGTGCATATATATACATGCACATGTACACCACATGCACACATTTGTGTGCATGCATACGGCGAACAGATGCATATGTGTATAAAAAAACCCTTGTAAAGAAGGTAAGGTTTCAGCGTTATTTTAACCCCTTTCTTAAATCCTTAAATGACTACATGACCAGTATTAAACAATCTCCCAATCTACACATCCTCACAGACAAAAGAAAAAATATTTATGAAACAAACATTTCCACACATTCAAGACTCCTCACAAGTGCCATAGCCCAAACATACAAAAACACTGGTAATTCCACATACAATGACATAAACACAGAAGCAAAGATGCTAGCTACACACCTTAAGACAGAGGATTGCATGAATCATCTTACCACACGACCCCCCCACTTTCAATATTACACTTAACCCTTTAGTGTTTAAACCGGCCATATCTGGCCCAAATATTCTACATGTTTTATATTTGAACTAGCCATATCTAGCCTCTCACATCTAACCTACATAGACATTCTAAAATTAAATAATCACATCATTGAAACCTCAAAGCTATGAGATAATGCGTGATTAATTCAAAACAATTTGAGTGAAAAAGCATTACATTTAACAGAGTAATCTGAACATCAAAGAGTTAAATACCATAAGCCTAATTTCCATTCCAACCCCAAATGCAAGCTGATCAACCCCTCTAAAAGTGAGATAAGTATCATTAGCAAGTGTATTCTCAATACTATCAACTCTGAAATCAGAAGGGCTACAGGGTTGACTCAATGGAACTCCAGCACAACTGTAATAGACTGGTTCTTCAGTATCAAGAATAAATCAGCCTGCAAATTCACCCAGTTCAACATTGTTGGCTTCTACTCACCATATCTAAGCCACCCACCTCCTAAAGGCCCTAGTTTTTGCTGGACAATTTACCAGCATTGGTGATCTTGATACCAGAATCATCATGAATGCAAGAAAGTCAATTCTGATCCATGATGATCCCTTCTGGGGGAAGAAAGAAGATGATCCATTGTTTGATGTCTCTATTGTGAGCTTTGACGGGGCTGAAATCACCAACCTTGTTGGGTTATATAATTTGGATATATATCCACAAGTGCTCAAACCACCAACCCGGCTGTAATTAGAGATCTGGTTTCAGGCATTAGTAAACAGATGTCTAAACTCTCAACCAACTTTAAGATCTTTAATAGGGCCTCACCCCATTACAACAATGCTTTGGCTGTATATATATATATATATATATAGGTAGATATATAAGTTTGTGTATTTGTGCAAGCATGTATGTAAGTATGTACATATGTGTATGCATTTATAAATACATGTGTGTGATTATGAATGAAGAAAACATTTTATTTCTTTATTTTACATGTTTTTATTTATTGATTTTTACGTGATGTAAGTTTACTCAAAATAAATTCTTCGAACAATCAGTGTGCAACAGAGACAGAGAGAGAGAGAGAGTGTGTGTGTGCGTGTGTATGTGCGCACACACATTTAAGTACATTCATGTGGCATAGTTTATTTTATGTAATGTAATTTTACTTTATAATTCATTCAATAGTTAAAAGCATATTTTTGTTTGTAGGTACTAAATTTCGTTCATAGTTCTAGTAAACTCTTCTGTCTTCCACTTTTAAGTTGCACTTAACATCACAGATTAAATTATAGTTCTCTTGAAAAGATACTTACAGCTACTCACAGTGTGTAAATAAACTAAGCAGATCTGATAAACATGCCTCCTCTTAACTATAACACAGACACTGGTCAATAAAATGGAGACCTTCCCATATTATCCCAATATATACTAAACTTAGCAAAAGCCTTCTGACTTTTTAAAGAATAGCATAGCATCTAAATGCTCTATTTCAATAGCAATTTTGTCAATCAAAAGAGGGATTAATTAAATTTGGATACTGCAAGGTGCAGCATTTGCATTGTGCCAAGCTATTTGAAAAGCATGTAAGCCTAAGGAAGCGTTGATAATGCATCTTCATACTTTGTTTCTGCTAATATACTGTGTGATTAATAGACTAAATTTAATTGGTGTTTCACATCAGATTTACCAACTGTACTTATCACAGTTATTAGTTGCAGGAGTAATAACTGAACAATTTAGTTTCACAAGTTTTATTTCTACCTTTCTGTAGAGTGCTTAAAGAGGTATTTGCTTCGATTTATCTAATCCCCATTTCCCTTCATACATGTGTGTATCTCTGCCTCTCTATCTCTTTCTCTATGTATATATTTATAAATATATATATACATATGTTTTTAGAGGTTGTGGATAATTTCTGCTACTTAGGGGACCTAATTAGCAATCTAGAAGATTGTACAGAATGTATAATTGCTAGAATAAGAGTAGGGTGGAGAAAATTCAGCAAGCTTTTACCTCTGATGGCAACCAAAAGTCTCACTCACCGAGTTAAAAGAAGTTGGTATGATACATGTATATAAACAGCAATGTTAAAATGGTAGTGAGACATGGGCTAGGCCCTGAATGTAGAGGATATGTGAAGACTCAAGAGAAATGAAGACAGTATGCCCTACTGGATGTGCAATGTCAGTATATATGTGTGATTGAGCACTTGTGTAGTGAGAGAAAAGTTATAGCATTACAATGCTATAAAACAATGGCTTCTTCTGGGCATATTTGACTGCTATTTTTTTCACTTCTCTCTCTTCATTCGAGAGAAGTGAAGAAAATAGCAGTCAAATATGCCCAGAAGTGGCCGGTGTTTTATAACATCATAATGCACTTTAAAGGTGCAAATGTGGACAATAACAATTGGCCAAAATGTAACATAGGTGAAAAAATGTAAGAACTTATTAACTGACTGCACTTTGATTAAAAGAAGGATTATTCTAAGTATATTCTCTATTTTCTTTAAACTACTAATTATTTATCCTATATCAAAAAGAATGAAGTCACCATACAGACAATTGGACTTTCAGAAGTGAAAGGTGCTAAAATGGTAAAACAAACCAACCAAGAATATTAGTACATAAACACAAGAATAATATCCAGAATCATCAATTGATAATAGTGCAAAACTGGTGCCTGCTTGGATAACATATCTCCACAAAAGAAAACTTCTTTACAAAGAAAAGTTTTTACTTAATATAGGCTCATATATATATATATATATATATGTGTGTTTGTGTGTGTGTGTGTGTGTGTGTGTGTGTGTGCGTGTGTGTGTGTGTGTGTGTGTGTGTGTGTGTATGGTCATGTGGTGAGAATGGATGAGGATAGCTGTGTGGAAAAGTGTCACACTCTAGCAGTTGAGGGAACCTGTGGAAGAAGTAGATCCAAGAAGACCTGGGATGAGGTGGTGAAGCATGACCTTTGAACATTAGGCCTCACCGAGGCAATGACTAGTGACCGAGACCTTTGGAAATATGTTGTGCTTGAGAAGACCTGGCAAGCCAAGTGAGATCATAAACCGTGGCCTATGCCAGTGGTATAACCATCTCACTTATGTGTACCTTTCCTTCATTGGACACTAAACTCTGCTTGCGAAGACCTGTTGAGGCAAGTGAAATCAAAATCGAAATCAAACTCGATGACAGCACCGCATGACTGGCATCCGTGCCATGTTGGTAGCATATAAAACGGCCATTCAAACGTGATCGTTACAAGCATCACCTTACTGGCACTTGTGCCGGTGGCATGTAGAAAACAACATTCGAGCGAGGTCATTGCTAGTGCTGCTGGACTGGCTCCTGTGCAGGTGGCATGTAAAAAACATCATTTGAGTGTGGCCATTGCCAGTACCACCTGACTGGCCCTCATGCAGGTGGCATGTAAAAGCACCCACTACACTCTTGGAGTGGTTGGCTTTAGGAAAGGCTGGAGCCTGGTGCAGCCATCTGGCTCGCCAGTCCTCAGTCAAACCGTCGAACCCATGCCAGCATGGAAAGCAGACATTAAACGATGATGATGATAATATATATACATATACATTGAGAGATGTCCACCAATGGTGAACAGCTCTACTAATGTATATCTACACAGCAGTTACAGTCTGAAGAAAAGTTCATTTCAATATTGCAAACTTAAGAATTATGCTTAGAATGTTAAATTGTTCCTCTTTATATTTAGACAGACTATTGGTGAATTTGAGAGTTATGCATCTTGGCTATAGACACAACACATTGCCAATGGCAGGATATAAAACCACTAGCATCTCAGCAGGTTGTCCAGTAAACTTATTGACACAACCTTCATTACATTTATATATTCAATATAAGAAAGACAAATCTTAGTAGCAGAGTAGATTACTTACGATGGTAACATTCGGTATAAAAGTTCATCAGTTTTCTTTTTCTCCTCTTCCAGTTGCATTGTTCTTTCTCGTACAATGTCTTCTAAATCTGTTGAATATTTTTCTAGCATTTTAAACATTGTGTCAACAAAATTTTGTTTCCTAGAAGAGAAAATAAACAATGCATTTATATTATTGATCATAAAAATGATAACAATAGGTACAGGCCTGATTGTGATAGGTGTAGATATGGCTGCATAGTTAAGAGGTTTGTTTCACAAGCATACGAGGATACGTCATTTGTTATAGCCATTGACCAACCAAGTCTTGTGAGTAGATTTGGTATAGGGAAATTGAAAGTAGCTCATCATATATTTATGAGTGTTTGTGTGGGTGAACGTTTGGATGTATGCATGTTTCAGTGTTTGTGTTTCCTTGCCTTGATATCATGTGATCATTATAAATGAACATCACAAGTGGTGGCCATAATTTTCAATTTTCTTTGAAGATATATTCAACCATAGAGAAATATTATCTTGCTTTGAAGCAGGTGAGAGTTGGTAAGAGGAAGGTCATCTAGCTACAGAAAATCTGCCTCAATGAATATCGTCTGAGGCATACAAGCATGGTAAAGGGACATTAAACTGACAAAAAATTGCTGGAAAATTTTGTGCTTTTTATTGATAAATCTTGGTTGAGCTCCCAACCATTTCTTCTATCTTTTTCATTAACTAAGTACAACATTCTGTAGTAAGTTACCTTTTCTTTTTAGCCTTTTTCTCTATTATTAGTTTCAATCATTCGACTGTAGCCATTTTTGGACACTGCCTTCTAAAGTTTTAATGTAATTAATAATATAAACTACAGTATGTATTTCTGTCTGGTATGTGTTTTATCAATCTATATTTATCATATCACTAAGTTGTGTTTCTTCTGACATGACACTCACTTTACTCTCATGAACGTAGAGATTGTTAATTGTCTTGGTTAGAATTTGGTTAGATTGTAGACTGCTCACAATGCATCATGGTTTGCTTTACTAATATTAATCTAAATAATGAATCTGAATAAGTTTGGTCTCGTTAAAATCTTTTAACACAGAGTTACATTGAAGCTCATTGTCAGTGTTTAGTCCGGCTTCATCATGGAGGCATAAAGCAACATTCTCCATTAACCCTTTAGCTTTCAGATTAATTTGTCAAAAGTAATTCTTATTTATTCACATTTAAAAAAATTTATCTGATATTATTTTGTAGCTTCAAGATAGGAAAGATGTAATTGCTTATTTTTAGAATGACATTGCAGGGTAGGTGTGTGAGGCTAGTTCTGGCCAGTTTGAGCATAAAATGTGTAGAATATTTGGGTCAGATACAGCCGGTTTAAACACTAAAGGGTTAAGCAAAGTTAGTGCTCGAGGTTAGCTCACACATTTCCATGCCTATAAATATATTGAGATTTTAAGACTATTCATGATATTTTAATGGTACTATTTCTGTTTTGCCATTGGTTTGTATATCAAACATATAAAACTATAAAGTGTATCAGATAAGAGATTAGTGTCATTATACATACCGAAAATTAAATACTATAAAAGAGTCTATCCATGAGGCTATTCAGAATTAATTGATTAATTGATTCTTTTTTTCAACAAGATGCCAGAAAGAAATACTTAACAGCTGATTCCTCTGTATAGAATAATTTTAAATGCTTTATATTTGACTGTATTTTCTCACAATTTAAAGTAATGAATAAAGAGGGGTTATAATCTAAATAGAAAATATTGCACAACTGTTAAAAAGAAAGAAAAGAAAACTAGGTGCAGGGTGCAGCTGCACAAGCATGTCTTGTGCAATACACAAACATGCAGCAATGATAAATATTTTGAAAAATTATTACTAAAATTTTTGTGATTTATCATTCTGCAGCTGGCATTTTTGATATTGAATCATAAACATAACATGCTTTCTAGCAAATATATATAAATTATAGCACATTGAAGACTTGTCTGTGTTCTGGGCTTTGAATTAATTATTAATATATATCAATAAAAGTAAAATTCTGTCTGTCCTTCTGGAACCCCTGTATCTCAGTCTACATTTGTTCTACATAGACATATTATACCTTTTCAAAATCAGGATGATCCTGGGATTGAAAAATCTACCCTTCATTTGGCTCTTGAACATCCAGCATTAGGATTTGATTTAAAAACATTTGAGTTACTACTTCTAGCAGGTAAAGCAACCACGAGAGGGTTCATACCATAGTATTACTGAGATAGGTGAACAAGAGTTACCTCCCTTAGCCTAAAGTTTTACCAAGGAACTTAGGGGTTCTTTTATCGTTTTCAGTCATCAGAATGTGACCACACTGAGGCACCGCCTTGAAAAATATTAATCAAACAAATCAACACCAGTTCTTTTGTTTTTATGCCTGGTACTTTTTTTATTGGTCTCTTTTACTGGACTGCTAAGTTACATGAACATAAACAAACCAACACCAGCTATCAAGCAGTGGTAGGGGACAAACACAGACACAAAGCCACGATATATATATATATATATATATATATATACATCTTTTATAATGCTGAGTTTCTTAACTCTGGCTCCTTCCAGAATGCCTTTTCACAAACTGATATTGTAGAAAGGAGTTCCAATCATGCTTTTGAGAAATATGGATTCCATAGAGCTGTGAAATGGAACAAGACTGATTGTCATGCAAATGCATCCACCTCTTTTGGAAGCGACAGTCCTCACTGAACAAGGAAAGGGAGAAAATGTGTTTATTTCAAGAATTTCACTGATTCCAGCAGACATACCCATTGAATTTAAGAGACTTCAGTTTCTAGTAAGAGTTAGTTTTGCAATGCCAATTAGCAAGGACAATCACTCAACATTGTTGGACTTCACCTCATGCACCAGTGCTTTTCCCATGGTCAGGTCTATGTTGGTTGTCCGATAGTTGGAAATGACAACAATCTCTTGATACTCACACCAAATAGTAAAACTAAGAATATTGTTTATCCTGCTGCTTTACAGTGCTTTCCAAATGTCACAGTGATACAAAATTCTCTAAATGATCTGTGATATAAATCTGAGACAGTAGGATACCAATAAATGCTTTATTATTATTTCTTTCTTTAGTTTTGAGCCACAGGCCCATTTAAGCTTCTGCAGAAGTTTGCATGGTGTGTGGCTTTTAAGCTAGTATTATATAAATTTAAGCTATGTGTAGTGGTGCGAAATTATAGCTGCCATTGAGGAAGTACAATCTGCACATGCACAAGGGACTTCACCACCGGAAGCCCCTCGAGTGTGCATGCGTAGTAAAATTAGTACTTAAAGAGTTTGTTTCACTTTCTAAGCCAGTTGAGCGAGAGACCTTCGAAGTGACAACACCTCGTTCCTCAACGAAGCACTCTTCACCACGATGCCTTCGATATGATAGCTACTTGCTTCTCTGGCATGCATCAAAGAAGCTCTTAACCTTCCAATACCAATTACAACTTAATCAGCGGCTGCTAAGCTGAGTGACACAGGACTTATAAAACCAAGCATCATCAAAAAATAAAACTTATTTTTATTATGTTGTTAATCGTTCTACTGTTCCTTAATATATAATGCTGATGAAAGGTGATAGAGAGACTAATGTCTCTATTGCAACTATCAACCTTTTACATATGTATTGTCATAAATGATTTATATAAAAACATATTCTTGATAAATAGTTATGATTTTAAATTTATTCCAGGCAAATGTTGCTTATTATAATTTTTTTTTTTTTTTTCTGAATTTGCAAAATATTTTTATTTAATTCATTCTTCTTGAAATAGTTGTTGTGAAAGTACGCCTAATTAAAGTTGATAGAGGTTGTGATGCTAGCATAACTATTAAAGTAAGAAAGTTTAGGGAGTTGCTTTTTCTGTTGCTAACGTAGAATATCTTTGTCCGTGGAAAACCATATTGAGTATGAAGAGGATGCATTGTCATAAGAATACAGAACGACCTGTAGGAGCAGGAGAGAAATGAAATGTGTTTGAGCCACTGACTATGTTATGTTAACATACAAAGATGTGTTGTTGGCACTCCATCGCTTACAACAAGGGTTCCAGTTGATCCGATCAACAGAACAGCCTGCTCGTGAAATTAATGTACAAGTAGCTGAGCACTCCACAGACACGTGTACCCTTAACGTAGTTCTCGGGGGAGATACAGCGTGACACAGTGTTACAAGGCTGACCCTTTGAATTACAGGCACAACAGAAACAGGAAGTAAGAGTGAGAGAAAGTTGTGGTGAAAGAGTACAGCAGGGTTCGCCACCAACCCCTGCCAGAGCCTTGTGGAGCATTAGGTGTTTTCGCTCAATAAACACTTACAACGCCAGGTCTGGGAATCAAAACTGTGATCCTATGACCGTGAGTCCACTGCCCTAACCACTGGGCCATTGTGCCTCCACTAACATACAAAAAGACAGAGTAAAAGTGAACTGTGAGACTTGTAGGTATTTGTGTTTGTGTGCATGTGTGTTTACATTTTCAATATACTTCATTTGCAGTACATATATTGAAATGTTACATTTATGAATTCATGTATACTGCAGGTTTAATTAAACCAGTTCCCTGCAATCAAGCAGATACAAATAGGGGATGACTCAAATGCATACTTACCTTCCATTATTAAACTCTTTAAATTGATGATATATACTTTCAATATCTGGACGCATATCTGGATTTTCAGCCCAACATTGTTTCATTAGCTGAATATAGTGTGGTGGAGCAGCTTGTGGTGAGACCGATGGCCGTATTAATGGTGGTGGTTTCTTTACTTTTTGTATTATTTCTGAGTAAAAGAAGAAAGTAAAATATTTCATGTAATAATAAAATAATAGGAGTAGCAGTAGTAGTCAAAATCATAGTAAAATAAGAGAAGTAGTAGTAGTAATAATGAAGAGGATGGTGGTATTAATGGTGTTGCTGGTGTTTGTGGTGGTGGTGGTAGTAGTAGTAATAACAGCAGCAGCAGTAGTATAGTGGTAGTAGTAGTAGGAGGAGGAGGAGGAGGAAGGAGGAGGTCTACAAAAGTATCTAGCTCAGAATCATGGAAATTTAATGCAAATAGCTACAAAACATGAACCAAAAGAAAAAAAAACGAATTATTTTCTATCTACATGGAAGACAACAAACATAAAACAGAGGCAGCAATAGCAGCAGGTACTTATGAAAAACATGTAGAAGTAATGAGATAAATCATGAAACAGATACAATTTAGACTAAAATTCATCTACAGAATACCATGATAAAATAATGCAACGAAAATACCTTACATGGCTATCATCATCATCGTCAATATTTAATGTTCATTTTCCATGCTGGCATGGGCTGAACGGTTTGACAGGAGTTGGCTAGCCAGAGATCTAGGATCTAATTGTCTGTTTTGGCATGGTTTCTACAGCTAGATGCCCTTCTGGGTACTTTTTATGCGGCACAAGCATGAATGTTTTTTACATGCCATGAGTGTGGGTGTGTGGTAAGTAGCTTGCTTAACAACCACATAGTTCCAGGTTCAGTCCCACTGCGTGGCACCTTGGGAAAGTGTCTGCTACTATAACCTCGGGCCAACCAAAACCTTGTGAGTGGAATTGGTAGACGGAAACTGAAAGAAGCCTGTCGTATATATATATATATATATATATATATATATATATATAT
>NC_068983.1:112316084-112338174 GCF_001194135.2 Octopus bimaculoides
TCGTATATATATATATATATATATATATATATATATATATCTATGTATGTGTGTGTGTGTATATGTTTGTGTGTCTGAGTTTGTCCCCCCAACATCGCTTGACAACCGATGCTGGTGTGTTTACGTCCCCGTAACTTAGCAGTTCGGCAAAAGAGACCAATAGAATAAGTACTAGGCTTACAAAGAATAAGTCCTGGGGTCAATTTGTTCGACTAAAGGTGGTGCTCTAGCATAAGTAAAAGAGTATGTGTGTTTTTAATGTGACACCAGCATGGGTGCCTTAACATGACACCAGCACAGGTATTTTTTACTTGGCATTAGCACACGTTTTTATATGACATCAGCAGGGCTCCTTTTTACATGGCACCAGCACTAATGTTTTTTATGTGACACCAGCACCTGCAGGTTACCAATTATCTTGCCAATGCTGGAAAAAGCTAAACAAAGAATAAATAGACAAAGAAAATTCCCAACATTGGCTGAGAAGCACAGGACTCAAAGAAGAGACTGAGAGTTTCTTGATTAAGGTAGAAGACTTAAATTCCCCATCATAGAAACCAAAAGCTTAGCATGCAGCAAAATACAGTAAGAATTTGCAGAATATGTGGAGATAGTGAAGAAACATTTATCTGCAATATCTCTGACTGCCCAATCTTAGCTAAGAAAGAATACATCTAGATAAATGACCAAGTTATGACTTACATACGTAAGTGGTTTTATCAGGACTATGAAATACTAGGAAAAAAGCGATGTTATAGATATACACCCAGGGTTGTCTTAGAAGCATTATATGCTCTTGAGTAAATCAATGTACTGGACCCTATAGTATTTATTTGTTGACAGCAAGGCAAAGCATGTGTAGATCAGAATTAGGCCTCCTAGACTTGTGGCCCCTGAGCAACTGCCCAGATGACACTGCATACACCTGAAAAGGTCTCCATAAATCACAAAACAACCAGAGTCTGTAATATACCAATACACACGGACAAAAAAAGCAAGGGTAACTGACTAGAAATTTGTCAAAGACCATCAGAAAAAAAAATTGCCTCATTATTGGTATATAAATCCTAAAAGATGATAATGTGTTTTCAAAAAAGAGGAAGAAATTGTCTAAATATAAAGAAATAGTAATAGAGATAATCCAAGAGTGGTCACTCTGAAAATAGTTGCTTTGGAAATGATAGATACTATGTCGACAAATATATAACTTCAATACTGGGATTTTAAAAAATAAGCATAACAAACTGAAAATAGCACTGCTAGACGCCATACACATATTTTGTAGGGTACTTTCAATACAGCAAAAATAGTAAAGCCAAACAAAAACACCCCTTGTAATTACAGTTGTGCTCAGTGATGGCGCAGTGTGAGAATGCAATAAAAAAAAGACGAATGAATGAGTGAATGAAGGATGATGATGATGATGACGACGATGACGATGACGACAACAACAACAACAACGAGGATAAGAAGAGAAAAGCATAAACCATCTCTTGACTGAATGCTCTAAGCTAACTCTAAAAGAGAATAAACACAATCATGACCATGTTAGTAAAAGAGCACATTGTGAGTTTAGCCAAGTTTGTGGTTTCAAAGTGGAAGAAAAGTGATAGAAACATGAGCCAGAGGTTGTATGGTGAATGATAATTACAGGATATTTAGGTGATAAAAACTGACCATACTATTGAATCGAGGAAACCAAAGATGATTGTAGAAGACCGAAGAAATAAAAGAAAACAATGAAACAAACAGTGTGGAATCACAGATATCACAATACTTTACAACAGATGAGCAAATACTGAGAAAATTAAAGAATTTCAGGACCTAGACAGAGAGAGATGAAGAAATTGCAGAACACAAAGGTGAAAATTGTTCCTGTGGTAATTGGTGCACTCAGCACAGCTGTTGTACTATGAAGAATATTAAAATTAAGACACATATTGTCAGCCTGCAGACAAAGTGCCATCCTGTAATCTTCAAGAATCCTAAGAAAGATTCTTTAGAAACTTACTGTCACCAAAAGCTATTACATGCTAATTAAATTTGGATGTAATGATGGTGATGGTGGTGGTGGTGGTGGTGGTGGTGACGATGATGATGACACCGACAAGGATGATGATGATGATGATGAGACAGAAATCTCTACTATTATATTAAAAACACAACAATAAAATGTAAAAGGCACAACCCCTTACTATTTCTCATTATGATAAAATCCAAGTTATTATTCCTTTTGTTTTTGGAAAGACCTGCAGGCAAGACTTTAATTAAAAACCGTTTTTGTCTTAATCTCCATTCTACAAACTTGTCTGTTACAGTTTTGGAAAATATAAAGTTTTTTTCCCCACCTTTCTATGTTATTTTCATTAAGTTATTGTCTGTTTTCAAGCTAACACAGTTAGCTACTCCTAAGTTTTCTAGAAAATTGTATTAAAAAATATGAAGCTGTATAGCAGCATTTATTCTATAACTTTAAAATGAATATTTCATTTCCTAGACCTAATATTCTCTCTCCAGCAAATAAATGTTACGATATTAACCATATTCCTCCTCATACTCATTGAAATAGTTTGAAAAGTAAAGATAAATGCTAATGATAAACTTCTGCAATTTAAATGAAATATTCTCTCTTACATATTTCACTGATCATTTTATTTCAATACCTTTGGCAGTAACAACAAGGTATCTGATTTATATACTTCTAAGAAAGATTAAATGATATATTCCCAATTCATTCAAATTAAGAATTAAAATACCTTTTGGCATGTGATGACTGTTCAGTATACCTGTTGTTGGTGTTAGCACTCCGTCGCCTACGACATCGAGGGTTCCAGTTGATCCGATCAACGGAACAGCCTGCTCATGAAATTAACGTGCAAGTGGCTGAGCACTCCACAGACACGTGTACCCTTAACGTAGTTCTCGGGGATATTCAGCGTGACACAGTGTGACAAGGCTGACCCTTTGAATTACAGGCACAACAGAAACAGGAAGTAAGAGTGAGAGAAAGTTGTGGTGAAAGAGTACAGCAGGGTTCGCCACCATCCCCTGCCAGAGCCTCGTGGAGCTTTAGGTGTTTTCGCTCAATAAGCACTCACAACGCCAGGTCTGGGAACCGAAACCACGATCCTATGACCACGAGTCCACTGCCCTAACCACTGGGCCATTGCGCCTCCACTCAGTATACCTAGATTATTAATAAAACACAACTGTAGCTAACTATGAATTTCTTCACAAAGTGCTCTTGAATTTGGTCTAGTAAGGAAACCAAGGTCACTTAGAAGCTTTCCTTTTTCAAATATTTCATTGCATGTATTAATTTAAAGTTCTCAGTTGCATATGTAGTTTTAACACATATTGACTGAGAGAAATTTCTCAATAAGGAAGCTGTCTGTCTGAAATTTTTACAAACTGTTTAAGTAAACTATTATAGTAGTTAAATAGAATGAAACATCATCTATAATAATGAACAGGTAATTTTGTCTGTCTGCCTGTCCAGGATCCCTGTATCTCAGTCTACATTGGCTATACATACACATATTATAACTTTTTGGAATCAGGATGATCTCAGGATTGAAAATCTGCCCTTCGTTTAGTTCTTGAACACTCATCATTGGGATCAGGTATGGATGGGGATTTGTTATATGCTGACAGTTGAAAATTCAAATTTTAAAAGAACTCCAGAACTTTGTGAACTTACAAGTTTTTCATTTAAACTGAATTTAAAGTAATACAATATTGGTAGGGTACCAACAAATGCTTTATTATTATTGTTCTTTTTAGTTTCGGGCTACAGGCTCAATTAGCCCTCCACAGGAGGTAGCTTTAAAGTCTGCATGGAGTGAGGTTTTCATGCTAGTGTCAAATATTATAGAGTATCAAAATGTGCAGAAAACATGGATATGGAATAATTATTATGTAGAGTCTGTGATCATAATGTTGCAGTTGATTTTAATAATCTATGATAGTTAAGTTTATCCTAGCATAGTATACCTAAGTAACCCTACTGGTACAATGTATGTGTATCTTACTTTCATTGATGTTACATAGCCAGTTGATTAAGATGTCATTGCTACTGGGTGGCATCTAGAACAAATGTCTTTTACTATAACCCCAGTATGACTGAAACTTTATAAATGAAACTGGGTTGATAAAAACTGTGTGGGACCCCGTATGATTCAGGGTTAGCTTTGCTACATATTGTGTCACACTGTTTCAGCATGAGAATTTCATTAAATAGAGATACACAAGTCTATGGAATATTCAATCACTTGCATATTAATGTAATGTGTAAGGAATTCAGTAGAGCACATGACTGAGTGCTTATCATTGAAACTGGCAGATGATCCATCATATTGCTTTCATTAAAAATTCAAATTGTGCAGCAGTAAATGCTGGATTACATACCATTAGATAATGATCTAAATATTGAAGTGATTGAGTTATTACATAATTCCTCTTGAGTAAAATATGTTATATATGTGGAACTGACTTAATGAGAGATGTCATGCCTTCAATTTATTTACACAGAGTGTATTTCACTGTAAAATGTTTTTATCAGTGTAGATGCCTAAATCTATAAAACATTTATGCTAACATTCCTCTGCAAAGCTCAAGCCTAGCTTACATCTGACTATTATTCCTTATCCATGAGATGGTACTGCTGTTACACACATGTCATATACTGCATTCATATTTATTTGAATTCAGTATAAGACATAATATAAAGCAATCTGATTGACTTCTTCAACAGTGATTACTCAGAGCTAGTAAGCTTTAAATCCTCTCTACTCATTTGAACTATTTATCTCCCCTTCTTCTGTCTGACTGCATTTCACTTCAAGTTTATTCTCCACAAAATTCTGAATACTCTAAATATTTCTTCCTATACATGTTTTCCCTGAAAATATCACAAACGAGGTGTTTAAGTTAAATATCAACTGTATCAATTTTAATAGTCTCTGATGGTCTGCAAAGGTGATGAGTTCTTGTGGTCAGCCATCTGCTGTAGCAAAATTATGAGAAAGTAGGGGCCCAGGAATGAAATTTGTTTAGAGTGTGCAAACTTGGGTCCAAATTTTTTTATGAATGCACAGGTATAACTGTGTGGTAAAAAGTGGTGCTGCCTTGTGAGTGGATTTGGCAGGCAGAAAATGAAAGAAGCTCGTTGTATATATATGATACTCTATGAACTTTGCCCAGGCTATTCTTATTCTAGCAGCTACACTTTCAGCGCACCCTCCCCCACTACTAACTTGGTCACCTAGATAGCAGAAGCTATTAGCTACGTCTAGTTTTTCGCCCTGGAATGTGGCAGAAATTGTTTTCTGCACATTTACAGTGTTTATTGCTCCTGAACATCTGCCACATACAAAAACTATCTTGCTAGTTAGCCTTCTTTGATATTGCTGCACCTCTTATGTGTCCATAGCTTGCACTGGGTGCATCTTATAGAGCTTCTACCTATGCCTTTTCTACAGATTGAGCAGGGCCATCTACCTGAAGGGGTTTGTGTTTTGTCTACCTTCCTACTTACTAGGACTTTGGTTTTAGCTAGGTTGACTCTAAGGCCCTTCGATTCTAGTCCTTGCTTCCACACCTGAAACATCTCCTCTAGTTCTGATAGTAACTCAGCAATTAGTGCAAGGTCATCAGCATAGAGGAGCTCCCAGGGGTATCCTGTCTTGAATTCCTCTGTTATCACCTGGAGGACTATGATAAATAGGAGGGGGCTGAGGACTGAACCTTGGTGGACCCCTACCTCTACCTGGAATTCTTCACTGTACTCGTTGCCAACCCTCACCTTACTGACAGTGTCTCTGTACATGGCTTGCACAGCTCTCACTAACCATTCTTCTATCCCTAGTTTCCTCAATGACCACCAGATAAGGGATTGGGGGACCCTGTCAAAGGTTTTCTCCATGTCAATGAAAGCCAGGATCCTAATTTCACTTTCAATTGAGAAAAGTAAGCATTAATCTTAATATGTGCTAAAAGTTTTGCATAAGCCTTCCTTCATAGAATCGAATATATCTAGAATGCTATCACTTTCTATGTGTTTCTTTCAACGACAACAAATGTTTGTTGTGATTTGATCTAAAGATTAATTATAAATGTCACCTAAGTTCACATTTTTTTTTTTTTTGTGAAGATGTATAATAGAAGTGTTCTAGTACAGTTAAGAATTAACAAATATTTTCTGTGCAGCTCAAAATAGCTCTGAACATCTCATCTCACTGAGAAAATTTATCTGAAGTGTTTTCTTATCTCACAGCTTTTCCACTTCACTTTATTATGCTTTCATCCCCTCTGTAGTTATATTACTATTTAGAGTTCACTGGAAATCACAGGAAGTTGTTGATGTCCAATTGATCTTCAAATAAATCACTTTTAAATTGATCCTATTATCCATTACATGTTTCTTCTCTGTAGGTGAAAAGTTGTCATTCTTGCTTGCTCATCCTGTGAATAACATTAGCCAACCCCCAAATAATTTCCCTAATCACTTTATTTAATCCTATTGTGGTTATTTTTAATGTTGAAGCATTCCAAAAATATCAAACCTGCATTTTTATTTGTTGACAGGAATCATGTTTTTGTTATCAAACACATTTGAAACCTTTGTAAAACTGTGGTAAAGTGGTCTTTTACCAGTTTTGTATCTGTCTTTTGACAACAGTTGTCACTCTGACAGATATTGTTATATTCCGAAGTCGTCAATAGAATGGTTCTATCTGGCACTGTACAACCCCTAGTCATAGTGTTATTATCCTCCAAAGGTTCGATCAGTATAATGTCCACTCAGTCTCACAGTATAATTATTATATCAGCACAGACATGACTATCAACAGAGTTTACACATATACATGGCCTTCTCCCTGTTGACCAGCTACTGGTCTATTTATAATGGCTGGCTACTACCACTTTTTACCGGAAGGGGTGTACAGTTTCACTATACAACAAAAATAAAAGTTCCTTCACTGCTCTATTAACCCCTTTGTATTAAGATTTCTCTTGAAAAACACTGATTTTGTTTCAACTAATTTTTTAAATAATGAAGAATTTACTAAAAAAATACTTTGATATTATTAAGTCGGTGTTTTTAACATGAAATTTTGTATGGAGTGTTTTCATTTAGATCAATTTAAAACGAAAAGCTTACATCGTAAGATCAGGGTTAGAATCAGGTGGGTTGGTATCAAAAGAGCTAATGTAGACTTTAGATTATAATTTTTTGATGCATTCTTGTTACAAATTTATGTCAGAACCAGTATTCTTTTCTTCTCTACACTAGGTACAAGGCCCAAATTTTTTTGGGACAGGGCCAGTCAATTAGATTGACCTCAGTATGCAACTGGTACTTAATTTATCGATGCCAAAAGGATGAAAAGCCAAGTTGACTTTGATGGAATTTGAACTCAGAACACAGAGACAGACGAAATACCAGTAAGCATTTCGCCCAGCATGCTAATGTTTCTGCCAACTTGCTGGCTTAATGTCAGAACCAATATTGGGAAGAAACTGATGATTACTTTGGGAATAATTCTCATCAAACAGCTGCCACAGTTTGTACTTAAAAATGTATCTTCTGAAGATGACTCATGCAGAAGAATGATTTTTAAAGAACATTAATAACTTAATGTTTCCAAATTATGAGATTGATTTTTTCTAATATGGAGTTATTTGACAACCAATTTGTTTAATAAAATATAAGCATCATATTGACAAAGTAACTATTGAGTTGGTAATTAAAAGGAACTTTGATTTAGGCACAAGGCCAGCAATTTTGAAGGAAAGGGTTACTTGATAACATCGACCCCAGTACTAAACTGGAAATTTACTTTATCAACCCCCAAAAGATGAAATGCAAAGTTAACCTTGGCAAGAATTGAACTCAGAATGTAAAGAGCCACAAAAAATAATTTAAAGAATTTTTGTGATACTTTAATGTTTTATGTTGGTAATTAACAATGTAATAACGTAAGTATAATGACTTTGATTTAAGGTAATGATTGTTTGTATTATATATTTTGTTCTAAGTTGTTTGAGATGGTTGACACTTTTTCATTTGTATTGTTTTCCTGTTCTAACAGGGAAAAAGTTTTTACAGATACAGGCTTGGAGAGGAGAAACAATAATAATGATAATAATCATTTCTACCATAGACACGAAGCCTAAAACTTTAGGAGGGGGCTAATCAATACATTCAACCCCAGTACAAAGCTAGTACTCTATTTTATCGATCTCAAAAGGATGAATGGCAAAGTTGGAATTTGAACTCAGAACATTAAGGTGGACGAAATGGCATTAAGCATTATGTCTAGCATACTAATGATCTTGCTAGCTTGCTGCCTCAACAACAACAATAATAATGAAAATGATTTCTAAGTCTGGTCACAGATGTGTTCAGTACATTTGATTAAATTAGGCTCAATACTTGAATAGTGCTAATCTAAACTGTCTGGGGAGATGAATGATGAATCTGCTACTGGTGAGATTTGGACATAGAACTGAAAAATGTATCACTAAAACTCCTGCAAAACATTTTGCTTGTTACTCTATTGATTCTGCTAATCTATTACCTATTTCTTCCTAGTAAAGGCACAAGGACCTGATTCTTATTTTATCAACCCCCAAGAAGATAAAAGGCAAAGTTTTAGGCAAAAGATAAAAGAGCCAGGAGAAACGCTGTCAAACATGTTGTCCAACTTACTAACATTTTGCCAGGTTGTTGCCTTAATAATAACAATCCTTTCTACTGTAGGCACAAAGCCTAACATTTTGGGGGAGGCAACTAGTCAATTACCTTTACCCCAGGGCTCAACTGATACTTATATCAATGACCCCAAAAGGATGAAAGGCACAGTCGACTTTGGCAGGATTTGAACTCAGAATGTAAAGACAGACGAAATGCCACTAAGCAATTTGCCCAGCATGCTGATGATTCTTATTTCTTTACTACACACAAGGGGATACACAGAGGGGACAAACAAGGACAAACGGATTAAGTCGATTATATCGAGCCCAGGGCATAACTGGTACTTATTTAATCGACCCCGGAAGGATGAAAGGCAAAGTCGACCTTGGCGGAATTTGAACTCAGAATGTAGCAGCAGACAAAATACCGCTAAGCATTTCAACCAGCATGCTAACGATTCTGCCAGCTCATTGCATACAGATGATTCTGCCGGATCACTGCCTTCTTAATAATAATGATAATAACAATAATAATAATAATAATAATAATAATAATAATAATAATAACGATAATAATAATAACGAAACAAGTCTAAAACCTGGAAACATTGAAGGTGAAACTAATGATTATGGTACTCTAAAAATGAGTATAATCAAAGAATTGAAAGCCACAGATCCCAGCATGGACCACTACTTGTACCTTCCAATAATGAAGATTGATAATGAAACAACATCAATAATAAATAGCATGAACTTTTCATCACAGAACTAATAGCCACAGAAACAAATGTCAATATGATGAGGTTAAATGACATAATATATGCAGCAGTCTCTGTG
This sequence comes from Octopus bimaculoides, assembly GCF_001194135.2. Classification (NCBI taxonomy): domain Eukaryota; kingdom Metazoa; phylum Mollusca; class Cephalopoda; order Octopoda; family Octopodidae; genus Octopus; species Octopus bimaculoides. Next base: position 112,325,619 of record NC_068983.1, read on the forward strand.
GCCACAAAAGAGGCTGGATACCCCCTCAAACCCATCCAAACTAGAGTATCACCATCCAAACAAACCCAGTGGATAAATAATATCCAGAAAAAATAGAAAATACAAGAAAGGGTCTGTCAATTCTTAATGAAACTAGCAGACAATCAACACTACTAAGCAACAAGAAGAGAAGAAAGATACTACATAAGTACAAAATTACAGAACAAGGTACACCTGCGGTAAGAGAACAGCTAAAGCAAGATATTCTCACCAAAGCACAAAGAATCCACCAGTATGAGAAATACCAACGTTTCATTGAACTACAATCCCAAAAGATTCTACCAAGAACTTGGTAAAAATAAAATAGAGATTAATGCAACACCAACAGCAGAAGAAGTGGAAAAATTTTGGTAAACAATATGGTCGGCGAAGGAACAACCTCAGAAAAGATCTATCAAAACAACAAACACAGCACCGGAACAACTCTGGACTCCTATGGTAACTGAAGAGGTCACCCAGACACTGCAAAAACTAAGCAACTGGAAGGCATCTGGGCATGACAAGATACCCAACTTCTGGTTAAAATATCTAACAGGAATGCATAAAATTCTGGCTGAGAAATTTCATGAAATACTAGCAGACCCAGAGACAATGCCTGATTGGTTCACAGAAGGGAAAACTATCCTAATTCCCAAATCCAAAGAAAGGTAAACCCACAAAATTACAGACTGATAACTTGTCTCCTTACACTTTACCACCTTACAAAGCCTTTGCTGCAATAGTATTGCAGAGAATGGGCAAACGTCTGGAAGAAAGCAACCTGTTTCCAGAAGAGCAGAACAGATGCCACAAGGGCTCATATGGCTGTAAAGATCAGCTACTGATCAATAGAACCATAACTGAAGACAGCCACAGAAAGAAGAAGAGTCTAAGTATGGCTTGGATCGATTACCAAAAGCTTTTGATAGTATTCCTCACACATGGATCCTAGAAACACTTGCCATGAACAAGGTAGCACCAATAATCATAAAATATATAAAACATTCCATGAATAAATGGTAGACAGTGTTACAGCTCCAGACAAAAGAGAGACTCATAAAAACCAAAGCCATCCCCACTAGAGGAATATTCCAGGGAGATGTGCTTTCTCCACTCATTTTCTGTTTAGCATTGAAATCTTTATCTGAAATGCTAAACAGAACTGGATGTGGATACAACTGCCATGGCAAAACAATCATCTATCTCTTGTAAATGGATGATTTAAAACTGTATGCTACAAATGATAAGCAGCTAGAAATGTTACTACAAACAGAACATGGATTTACCAAAGAAAGAAACATGAAATTTAGCTGTGACAAATGTGCCAAACTAGTTAAGAGTAACAACATCACACTAGATAAAGCCAATGAAATAAAAGAATTAGACCAAAGCCAGCCATACAAATATTTAGGAATCAATGAAATAGACACGATACAACACACACAAATGAACGAGAAGATAAGAAAGGAATCCTATGGATGAGTTAGATTAATACTGAAACAGAGCTCAATGCGTAAAACAAGATAATAGGTATCAACACTCTAGCTATCCCACTTATAAGTTACAGCTACAATATGCTTAACTATCAAAATAGACAGGAAAACAAGAAAAATAATCACAGGATTTAGGATGCACCACCCAAAATCTGACAGAGAAGGGCTATACATACAATGTATGAAAGGTGGTAGAGGCCTTATACAGCTAGAAAACTAATACAAATAGCCACAAAACACAACAAAACAAAAAGACTGTATTCTGTCTTCAAGGAAGCTGACAAATACAAAAAAGAAGTCATAGTACCTAACAACTATGAAGAAAAAGAAGAAATAACAAAAGCTGCAAAACAACTGCAATTCAGACTAAAACCAGAACAGCAATGTATTATGATAAAGCAATTGTAGGAAAAGCCCCTACATGGAAAATATTGGGATAAGCTAAACAGAAAATAAATAGACAAAGCAAAATCCCAGCAATGGCTGAGAAGCTCAGGACTCAAAACAGAGACTGGAGGATTTTTAATTGCAGCACAAGATCAAAGCCTTCACATCAGAAATCACCAAAAACATACAATGGAAAGAAATACAAGTAACTACAGAATATGTGGTGATGGCGATGAAACAATAAATCATATTGTTTCTGGCTGCCCATTACTAAGAAGGAATATATTCACAAGCAACACAGAGCTGAAACCTATACAAACTGGAAGCCATGCTAACACTACAGAATAACAACAGAAAAAAGATGGTATAGGTACACCACAGAAAAGGTCACAGAAAATGAGAAAGCAACCATACTCTGGGATATGCCAATACACACAGGTAAAGAACTTAAGGCCAATAGGCTGGATATAATTGTCAGAGATCACCAAGAAAAAATGTTTTCTAATCGATGTCTCAATACCAAGAGATGATAATGTTTCTCTAATAGAAATGGAGAAACTTTCAAAACACAAGGATCTGGAAATAGAGGTAACTCAAATGTGGAGCCTAAAAACAGGAACAATTCCTATTATTGTAGGTGCATTAGGTATGATAAAAAAAAAAAATCCATCCAGACAAATGCATAAGAAAAACACCAGGACTTATAAGTATATAAAACATACACAAAATAGCACTGCTAGGCACCGCACACATCTTACATAAAACACTTTCAGTACAGTGAAAATAAGAGCACCACAACAAAACCACAGCATATACCCAAAGCACACAGAGCTGGACTTGGTAGTGCAGTAAAAGCACATGATAAAAAAATAAGACTACTGAGTAATAATGATAATAATAATAATAATAATAATAATAATAATAATAATAATAATAATAATAATAATAATAATAATAAAAGACCTGGAAATAGAGATAACTCGAATGTGGAATCTAAAAACAGAAACAATTCCTATCATAGTAGGTGCCTTAGGTATAATAAAAAAATATTCAGACAAATACATAACAAAAACACCAGGACTTACAAATATATATAACATACAGAAAATTGCACTACTGAGTACTGCACACATTCTACACAAAACACTTTCAATACAGTAAACGAGCACCACAGCAAACCACAGCACATACCCAAGGCGCACAGAGCTGCGCTCGGTAGTGAAGTGAAAGCACGCTATAAAAATAAACTATTGAACAATAATAATAATATGTTCTTATGGACAAAAAGTGATTTTGACCACTGCTGAATGAAGGCATAAGCCGACCAAGCTGCATTGCAATGTTTCAAAATCTACATGGGCCTCAAAATAATGAAAAACCTGCATATTTTCAATTTTTGTGTGACCTGGTTTAACAAGAGATCCAAGCTTTATATAGTTTAGGATCTCACAAAGTTTAAATCTACACTGTGTTGGTAATTGGTGTAGCCTGTTAGAGTTCTTCCTTTCAACTTTGTATTTGTAAGCCAGCTTGGTAATGAGAGTGCAAACTTGTAATTATTTAGTCTCAGCTGGCAAAGAAGTATACAAACCTTTGTTAAAACTCTGGTATACTAGAAGCTAAACTTATTGAATATGGTTAATCTGGTTTTTGACTTCATTTTACAGGATTCAAGTTAATGTAGAAATATATTGCTACTATGCTGCTGAACCATCATAGCTAACTGATTCCTGTCATCAAGACTATATGACACAAAATAATTATGACAAAAAAAAAAAATAAATGACAAATGTAATTTATTTCTCAACACACTACAAGCTATTGGTCAGCATCTAGAATTTTGGACAGCAGAGACTGCCAATTTTTATAGCATGAGTTAATTTAATAGGAAATTCCTACATTAGATTGGACAACCTCATTTATGGATTTTCCTACTCAATAGTAGGAATTACTTTTCCTGTCAGTAGCAGAAAATAGCAATATTTCTATGTAGTTTTTTTTCTTGTTTACACTTGTTTTATTCGTTAGTCTGAATATGAAAAGGGTTTCATTTTCTTTCCAAGGCCTTTCACATCTAGATGGCACTGTAATAACTGAATTATTGAGATTTATGGTTTGTTTAGGTTCCCTTGTATGTTAGAAATTGATTGGAAAACTAGGAATGGGCTGAAACAAAATAGAGCCTTGTCATACTGCCAAAGACTGATGCTTCAGAAAATAATAATTAGCAAGTTAATTTGCAATTAGCTCAACTGGGAACCAAAACTGCATCACAAACAACTTTCCAGGAGTACATCATCACTCTACAGTGATGGCCCTGAAGAATTGATTAACAGAGGGAAAGACAGAAGAAAATGCTTAATTCAGAATGTGGAGAAGCACAGAGAATGAAGAGGTTGGTATAATGAACAAGCTTTGAGGCTGGTGGCATATAATCATTAATTATAGAATAGCAGAGAATATTTTAATTGCAGAGTCAGCATCTCAGCTGTAAGTTAATATTTGTAGAAGTTTGATTAAAACAGGAGTTGTACTTCAAGAAGAAGGCTTCATATTGTAATATGGTCCATAATGCAGGCATATACTAAGGTCTTTGTACCACAGGTGCTATATACATATATGTATTTATAAATATTGGTGTACAAGTAACTTTGAAAAATAAAATGTTTTCCATTTCTTTTGATACATGGTTATTTAATTTAAATTACATTTTATTATATTTATTTTTCTTTCATCTTATTTCTTGTAATTTAAATTTAAATTATGTCAAGTGGGGAAACTCTTAGAATTCCTCTCTCTTTTTCTCCCCCTCTCACCTCTCTCTCTCTCTCTCTCTTTCACATTCTCTGTCTACAGACACACATATGCATATCTGTCTATATATCAATATGTATGTATGTATGTATGTATGAATCAATCTATCTATCTATCTGTATATATATATATATATATATATATATATATATATATATATATATATATATATATATATACATCTATGATTTTTTTTCATTCTGAACTATGCAAGCATATTTTCAAGAATATGGAGTTGTTAGTGTTTGAATATTTGTGGCTCCGGTTTTTGATGTCTACCTATTTTGAGTGGAAATATGATTAATACGTTTGATCGAGTCTGTAAAAAAATTTTAATGGAAAGATCAGACATTTGATTGAGACTTGCACACTCATATGCATTTTTACATACATCAGCACAAAGGAGTGAAAAGAAATTTGTTGTGCATGCATGTGCACATAAGGAAGAAATTACTTGGACACAAAATATATCAAAATAGACAAATAGTTTAATTGAAGTAAATATTAGGAATTACTGAAGTCATGCATTACACACAGTCCAGAAATTTATATTTAAATCAGTTTTTCTTTCTTTTGTTGCTGAAACCTCATATAATAAGAATGGAATAGCTCACCCTGAAAAAATTATGACAAAAAACTTAAAAAGAAAATTTACAAATTTTTCCAATTGTTAAAAATTTTTAAATAGTTTTCATTGCTCCAGTTTGATATATATATATAGATATCTCCTCCTCACCAACCCTAACTCTGTATAAACCAGCTCAATGCTCTGCTTCCCCTAATTGAGTTTGAATTCCTCAGCTGATAGAATACAAAATTCAGAAGATGAACAGATAAGAATTTTATCCTTTCAACCTCATTCATGTACTCCTGTTTCTGTGTAGATTATAACCCTATCCCCCTCCCATTCGTTCTTTATTATCTATCTATTTTTTTACCATGTAAGCATAGCCTGATAGATTTGTCTTCCTTGTTTGTCTTAAGCTCATGCATATGCATTAATCGTCACATTTTATTTATTCTATTTAATTTAAGTTTATCATTTCATTGATTCATTCTCTCTAAATTTGTCTACTATAGTATACAAATGCAGAAGATGTTCTCGCCTAAATTTGCTGGCTCACGCTACGCCCTCCCTCCCACTCCTCCACCTTTACCGGAAGTACTCCTGCGAACACTTCTAAGGGCCTAATGCCATCCCAACCCCTACACAGGGTTTATCAATCATATAGCACATAAAAATGGTGTAGTGTATGCAGGTTGTAGGCTATTGTTTGTTTATGAATTCTGCCAAATGCAAGCTTTCTTTTCAGGTACATGTCACTGCTGTCCCTCATCCCAGGGTCTCAGAGGCCCACACCTCCCACACCCTCAAGGTTGGCACACTCAACGTCGGCACACTGAAAGGTAAGTCTGGTGAGATTGTTGAGATGCTTGAATAGAGATGTGTCGATTTGTGTTGCCTCCAAGAAGTAGGGTGGAGAGGAGGTTCCACTAGGTTCCTCACAGGCAAAGAACACAGGTACGAGATTTTCTGGGCAGGGAACACTGACGGGGTCGGGGGCGTAGGTATACTTCTTGCGGAGAAATGGTTTGATAAGGTAATCGAGATAGTCAGAGTATGTTACAGAATACTTAAAATTAGATTAGTGCTTCACCATAGGTTAGCTAAGATTTTCTCAGACTATGCCCCTCAGCCGGGGCTACCTGATGGACAGAAAGGCCAATATTATGACACCCTCTTGCAGACTACCTCATTGACGAATGACAGGGACCTTCTCTTTGTGACTGGTGATTTCAATGGACATGTTGGAAAACATGGAGGGGGCTTCCATGGCGTACATGGAGGCTATGGCTTTGGTTCCCGCAATGAGGAGGGAACCAGACTGCTAGAGTTCTGTGATGCAAATGATCTTATGGTCTGCAATACCAATTTCAGGAAACCTGCCAGTCACCTAGTCACCTACTGTTCCAGCAGACACACTAGTCAAATTGACTACATCCTCGCCAGAAAAAGGGAAAGAGGACTGCTTATAAATGCCAAACCTTCCCAGGCAAAGAATGTACCCCTCAACACAGATTAGTAGTTAGCAACTTTGGGATCAGGGCTAAGTAGATGCCCAGAAGTAGACTAGCTTGGAGGAGAAGGGTCTGGAAGCTTAACGATCCTGCAAATAGACAGAGATTTAGAGACGTGTTACTTGAAGCCTTCGATGAAATAGAAGGGGATATAGCATCACATAATATGGAAGACAATTGGAGGCTTCTACAGGACAACCAGCTGAGAGCCACTGACCAGATTTGTGGATGGTGCAAAGTTCCCTCTCAACCCAAAGTAACGTGGTGGTAGAACAGTGTTGTTGACAGGGCTATTAGGGAAAAGAAACAGGCTTGGAAGGACTGGAAGAATGGAGGTAGCAGGGTGTTGTATCAGACTGCCAGAAGGGAAGCTAGGAGACAGGTTTATTTAGCCAGAGGGGAAGCAGATAAGAAAAAATTTGCCAATGATTTGTGCTGTGAGGACCAAAGACTTGAAGTATTTCGTGTTGCAAGACAGTGTGTGAGAGAGAATCGTGATGTTGTAGGAGAGAAATGTGTCCACATGGATGATGGCTCACTTGCATTAACGAGGCTGCAAAAAGAGAGGTTTGGAGACGCCACTATGAGAGGTTGCTTAATAAAGAGAATGAATGGGAGAAAGATAGTCTGCCGAATGTCGACCCAACAGAGGGACCAGCTATCCTAATTGACAGTACCTTGGTAGATAAAGCAATCAGGAGTATGAAGACAGAGAAAGCCCCCGGCCGATCAGGAATCACTGCAGAGATGCTCAAAATATTTGGCAGTGTCAGCTATAGCCTAGTCACCCGTATAGTTAACCAGGTGATGCATGAAGGAATCATACCCAATGACTGGTGTAGCAGCAGCATAATCAACTGCTACAAAAGTAAAGGTGACGCTTTAGACACAAACAATTACAGAGGTATCAAGTTGTTGGATCAGGTAATGAAGGTCACAGAGAGGGTCATAGCCCAACTAATTAGGGAGAGAGTCAGCTTAGATGAGATGCGGTTTGGATTCGTGCCAGGGAAAAACACCACTGATGCTATATTTCTGGTAAGGCAGCTGCAGTAGAAATACCTAGCCAAAGATAAATCTCTGTACCTGGCTTTTGTTGACATGGAGAGAGCCTTTGACAGCATTCCCCGATCCCTCATCTGCTGGTCAATGAGGAAACTAAGGATAGATGAATAGTTAGTGAGAGCTGTGTGAGCCATATACAGGGACACTGTCAGTAAGGTGAGGGTTGGCAACGAGTACAGTGGAGAATTCCAGGTAGAGGTAGGGGTCCACCAAGGTTCAGTCCTCAGCCCCTCCTATTTATCATAGTCCTCCAGGCAATAACATAGTAATTCAAGACAGGATGCCCCTGGGAGCTCCTCTATGCTGATGACCTCGCTCTAATTGCTGAGTCACTATCAGAACTAGAGAAGTTTCAGGTGTGGAAACAAGGACTAGAATCGAAGGGCCTTAGAGTCAACCTAGCTAAAACCAAAGTCCTAATAAGTAGAAAGGTAGACAAATCACAAACCCCTTCAGGTAGATGGCCCTGCTCGGTCATATTATTAACGTGGCACTCCTGTGGAGATGGGGTGTGTGCTATGCGTAGCAGTGTCATATGTATAATTTTTTTCCAGACGTTTAGGTATATATAGTTGTGTTCATTGGTCTGTTTTCTTTCTGTAAAGGATAAAGCTGATGGTGCAGGGGTTATGTTAGCATGCAGTGTGTAATGAGTATGAGGGATCTGTGTGTATATATGGAGGTATAATTTGTGTGAAAAGGTATGTGTTGGGGGTGGGAAACTTATAGGGCTGTATGCGCATAGGTGCCTTGGTGTGTGCTTTGGTCAAACTCTTTTTGCCAGGTTCAAGGACATTGGTGCAAGGTCATTTGTGGAAGGTCAATCCAGGGGACCTGTGGTTGCAGCCATGGTGGAGCATGCAGGTATGATAGAACGTACTTCCTTTCAGGTGAGCAGAGCAAGGGGAAATTATTTTGAATTTGAAAAATCTATTAACTATTCAAAATAAAAATATATTTTGGCATTTAAAGGAAAAATTCCTGACATACATAATAGTCGTCAGGACTAAACACATAAAAAAAGCAGTTAACTGGCAGATAATATAGTCAGGATGACAGGTAATATCCTCTGTGGTATTCAGTTATACCTATGCAAAGTGTTCAAATCCCACTGGGGGTGAATTTCTTTTTATCCTTACAAGATTAGCAGTAATTACTACCAGTCAAATACTGGCAAAGAGATCGATCAAATTGATTATGTTCTTCAAATCCTGGAAACCATCATTAACGTCATAATTATTATTAACCACTAGCAATGAAAATGTTGCTAACATAACTACCATTATCACCACCACCAAATCATCATCATCATCATCATCATCATTTCTATGAGTGTCATCACATAGCGTTTCTGTGATTTCCCACATCATACATCTTTATGCAACACTGCATTAGATATATGTATGTATATCAACAAGCAGTAGCTATGAAGTTATCTTCTAAGTTAAGACCACTTTAGAATTGGTTTCTATTTCAAAAGTTTAGAATTTAGCATGAAAATAGAACTGCACAAAATTTTAGTGAACATTTGATTGCATAAAGAATGATTATTTATTTATTTATTTATTTATCTATTTATTTATTCATTTGGTTATTTATCCGAATTCATCTGATATGTAATTAACTAATTTGAAGCCACTTCTAAGAGAAAAAAGTTCTCTAAACTTCCACGAAACCATTTCTAATGGATTGCTGCAAACTTCAGATTGTGCACACCTTACCTTTTATCTTTTGTTTCAGTCAGTAGACTATGACCATGCTGGGGCACCACCTTGAAGAATTTTAGACGAATGAATCGACCTTAGTACTTATTTACTTTTATAAGGTGGATTCTTATTATATCAGTCTATTTTGCCAGACTGTTAAGTTATGGGGGTGTAAACACACCAACACCTGTTGTCAAGTGACTGTGGGGGACAAACATACACACACATATACACATGATGGGCTTCTTTCAGCTTCTGTTTCCCAAATCCATTCACAAGGCTTTGGTCAGCCCATAGTGATAGTTGAAGGCACTTGTCCAAGGTGCTATGTAGTGGGATGGAATCCAGAATCCTTTGGTTGGGAAACAAACTTCTTACCATGCACATACATACATACATACATACATACATACATACATACATACATACATATATATATAATCATCATCATCATCATCATCCTTTAATACCTGTCTTCCATATTGGTATGTACTTTTTATAGCTGGATGCACTTAGACTGACCAGTGGAATGTGAATCAGATTTTTTTTGATGATTCATTTTTTGTCCAGAATTTGTTGTCTATTCAAGCTATTCTAGACTACAAGCAGGCAGTGGGATTTGTTGATATGCAGCTTGAACTTTTCTAGGGTCGTGAACAATTGGTCAAGTTCCAACAAACAAAATTCTGGCATAAGAAGTATGTCCCAGAAGAGTACATTTTCTGAGTGGAAGAAGTAGAATGTAGTTCTATATGTGGTTTGAGGTAATGGGACAATTGGCATAGAAAAAGAGGATATGTAAGCATCATATTATCCTGGTTTGTATAGGGCTAGTATACAGCTTGGCAGTTCAAAGGATCAGAACTGATTGAAATTGTAATAGGAAAGTTAAAATTGGAAAGAGGATACTTGTGCACAAGTGGTTGCAGTGTTTAACTGAGTGAATATTTGTCTATTGATCTGATGATTTTATTCATATATTGTGAACAATGTTGTTTGTGTAGCATCTGTACTCTGCCAAAACTTCTTGAGTAGTACTCCAACAAAGGGTAAAGAGTCAACAATTGTTTGGAGCTGAAGTGTTTTGTGATCTTTTCAAAGCCAAGCTATTGATTGGAAGAAAGCTCTCCAGTCTGAAACCTTCCATAAAATAATACATGCTCTGATATTACAAAAGCAATCTTCCATTATTATTAATGTAGTATTATCAATGTAAAGCTTTTTTTTTTCTTTGTTAGATACAAAACAATCCTTTTAGCAAAGGAGAATAAACAAATAAACCCATCTCGATTTATTACAGGTATTTCTCTATCACCTACCCCAAAAGAGGAATTAAAAGCAAAATTAGCAGCAGTAGTGTTTCAATTTAGAAATGAGATTGATGAAATTTTAAAATACACTTAGATTAATGCTGACTTGACTGAGCTTCAACTATTGATATAAAGTCATTAGTTTCTTTTAACTATGGCTGTAACGAATTTTTATGAGGGGTTGTGTATAGTCACTTAAACTAACCTTTGCTGTATATTACACTTATTTCTGATTTCAGAAAGCAAATTGTATTTAGTCCAAACACTGCCGACTACTCTACCACCATTTTTTAATAAACATTACAAATGAATGATTTCTTTTAACAAATCAAGAGCAATTTTGTAACAAAGCATATATAATTGACCGAATCAATCCAGCATGTAACTGACAAATATTTTATTAACTTCAGTTGAACTTCAACTAATGGACTAGAGAAGAATCAAAATACTTCTCCATTTAGTTTGGCACACTGCTAAATTAGCTATCTCCATAAAAATAATCATGTTAATCAGTCATTACTTACCTTCAGCTGAAAGGCCATGGCTGGAGTAGGGGGTATTTCTTAGAATTATTTCCTGCATTATTATTGATAAACTGTACACATCACTTTTATCTAACCATCGTCCTTTAGAATTCATATTTCGAAGGACTTCTGGAGCAAACCAAAGCATATCTGTGAAACATATGGAAATGGTTAATCTCAAAGTTTGTTTTATTTATATCATAGTTAAACAAAATACATACAATTTTTCCAAAGTGAAGTTAAGGTAACAGCAACTTAGCTAATATTTAGAAGGGGGATTTGAAATGTTCCAAATACAAATGGGGAAATAATCATCAAAACTGTTATAGGTTCAGGTTAAGGTTTATGTGAATAAAACACAGTATAACACATCAAACTGGAATCATTTTAAATTAAAAAAAAAACACTGATTAAATATGATGAATTGAGTAATCCCATGAGACATATCAATGTCACTTTATTACAATGCCAACAATGATGACGATGTTGAAATAACTGAGGTGAATTCTTCAGGCGTGAAACAACATGAAATAGCAGTTAAGTTAGTTATTACAATATTTTATATAAAAAGCATTAATAATCAAATTAAAAATAATTATGTGGTGAAAAATATAGAATAATATTGCAATTAAACTTATAAGGCTTATCTCGTTAAGCATGCCAGGTAACATAGACAGCTTTTGGTTTTGTTAAACTTCTTTAGTAGAGCGCAGACTTGACTCTAATTGGCAAAGTAATTAAGAGAGCTTCACTAAAAAGATGTAGAAAGTTGTAAATCATTCTTTTATTCTTTAACTTGTTTCAGTCATTTGACAGCAGCCATGCTGGAGCACCACCTTTAGTCAAACAAATTGTCCCCAGGACTCATTCTTTGTAAGCATAGTACTTATTCTATCAGTCTCTTTTGCTGAACTGCCAAGTTATGGGTATGTAAACACACCAGCAATGGTTGTGTTGTCAAGTGATGATGGAGGGACAAACACAGACACACAAATACATACATACATACATACATACATACATACATACTATGTAGTAATGCCTCACGCTTAGAGGGAATAAATAAGTCAAAAACTACCAAAAAATAAGCAACATATTTACCGAAAGCGAGGAAATGCAGCTTTCAAAATTAATCTCTTAAAAAATCTCTTAAAAATCTC
>NC_068983.1:112339001-112339905 GCF_001194135.2 Octopus bimaculoides
ATATATATATATATATATATATATATATATATATATATATATATATATATATATGACGGGCTTCTTTCAGTTTCCGTCTATCAAATCTATTCACAAGGCTTTGTTGGCCTGAAACTATAGTAGAAGACACTTGCCTAAGGTGCCATGCAGTGGGACAGAACCCAGAACTATGTGGTTGGGAAGCAAGCTTCTTACCACACAGCTATTCCTACATCATTAGGTGTAAAATGTTAATGTAAAAATATTGCTTTCAGATCGTGGCACAAGGACAGCAATTTCAGGAGAAGGTTTAAATCGATAATATCAACATCAGTCTCAACTGGTACTTATATTATCGACCCTAAAATTATGAAAGGCAATGCAGGCAGAATGGATGAAATGCTGCTAGCATGATAATGATTTTGCCAGCTTGCTGCCTTAATAATGTAAAAATATTATTATAGAAAATGATATTGTCTTTCTCTCACCACATTAGAATTTCTAATTAGGGTTTTTGGTGTTCCCTATATTGAATATTACACAAACAGCAATTTAATTACATTACTATGGTTCAATATAAATGTCATCATTGAATCATTGAGTAATATCATCATCATTATTTTAATGTCCACTTTTCCATGTTCACATGGATTGGCCACAATTTGTTGAAGCAGATTTTCTATCATCAAATGCTCTTCTGCTCACCAACCCTCACATGTTTCCAAGGAATGTAATATTTCCCAATGATCAGATATAGTTTTGCAAAAAGACTGGAAATGAAGGACACCTCTTGCATGACAGTGACACTTGTTTACGACTAAAATGTATTGTCAAAGAGAAGGAAACAGTCACACACACACACACACACACAGACACACACACACACACACACACACACACACACACACACACACACACACACACA
>NC_068983.1:112341787-112342389 GCF_001194135.2 Octopus bimaculoides
ACATATATATATATATATATATATATATATATATACATAGGTGCTGGCATTCGAGCCCTTATTTATAATTATATGTTATAATTATTTACTTCAGAATTAATTTTACCAGTATGGTCACTTTTTATATGCTAGCCACCGATATAACCATTTTAATGATTATATCAGTAGATACCTACATATACATGCATTTCCCATATATACATTCTATCTACTAGCCCATCTCAATCATGTGGTTAATGTCAGAAATCATATGGGGTAAATACAGTCCTGCAGTATAATGCAATGACTAGAAAACTTAAAAATTATCGGTATGTATATGTATTTCTTGTTTATATGTTTATCAGTGTATTTCTACTGAGGATTGCAATGCAATTTGTATTGCAGAGCATGAAATCTTAAGATATAGGATTATCCGAAATTTTCTTGCCCATTCCCTCACATACAGCCTATGGTTATAAATAGAGAACGATTTTAGATTGGATTGTAGGGGTTTGAGATCTACTTTTAGCATATAGGTATTGGCATATTGGTATTAATTATAATTATATTTTAGAAATTATATCCTTAAATATATACATATATATGTATATATATATATATAT
>NC_068983.1:112343078-112345266 GCF_001194135.2 Octopus bimaculoides
GTCAATTAGTAATAAAATTAATAATTAACAATTTTGCCAAGTAGTTCAGTATGAAAAAACCTTTATCGGTAAAACCATTTATAATCATAAATATACAGGGATTAGCATCAGTTGCTTATATTGATAATGGTGTGTCTACATTCCCGTAACTCAGCAGTTTGGCAAAAGAGACCGATATAATAAGTACTAGGTTTTGTAAAATTTACCTATGTATGTATTTATGCGCACACACACACATATAAGTACTAGGTTTACAAAGAAGGTTCTGGGGTCGATTTGTTCAACTAAAGGCAGTGCTCCAGCATGACTGCAGTCAAATGACTGAAACAAATAAAAGGATATATTATTATACAGTTATATATATATATTTATATAGCCTCCAACATTTGCACTTGATTGACGAAAACATACCACATTCTGTTAATGCAGTATGTCTTGCTACTATTCAAGAATTTCACCTCTAATGTATATGTATGTATGTATACACACATTTATATATCACACACACACGCACACACACATGCACACTCACACACATATGGAAATGTGTGTATATGTTTGCTCATGAATCTATATATTTCAATATTTTATATATTAATACCATAAGTGATCTTTGTATAATGATAAGAAAATGATTTTTAAAGTAGCACTTGCCTTCTGCTGTGAGATTCCTGTCAGCCTTCCCACCTTCTAGCATGCCGGGGATTCCATAATCTGTGATCTTTAACACCCAGCGGCTATCAATAACACAATTCCGAGACTTCAAATTACCATGATACCTCAGTGGACAGCTTTGAATGTAACGTAGGCCCTGGAAAAATAAATGATATTTCAGTTTATTTCTACATCATTAATAATACAGTTTTACTTATAGCATACTTATTTATGTATTAGTCTCCAGACAAGGAAAAATCATTATCATCATCATCATTGTTGTCATCTTCACCATTATCATCACCAGTATTATTTTTGCATCACAAGCAGTTTTAAAACAATGAGAAAATAAGACATTATCATCATTATGAGTATTGAGTTAATGTTATTGATCACAAGTGACATTGTTGCTGATTCTTGCTGTGATTGTATGTCATCAGTGAATAAGACAGGCATCAATATTTTGACTGTCATTTAGAATGGCTTCATTCTTTATTTACTACAATAAACCTCTTAGATAAATTAAGAATGTCTACCAAGTTAATTATTTTCCTTGATTGTGAATGATTCTTTCGTAATTATTTCTGTGAGATCGAGTGAATTAATTTTAAAAATTAAATAAACTACTTATTATTTGCTACATTGGTATCAACACAGAATACAGAAGTACATTTGCTCTGATAAAAAGTTCAGCACATGTTCAAGATTTAATGGTAATATTGACCAAGTTGGCATCTCACTTCTCTCTTATCTCATATCAACAATCTGTCTCATACCAGTCAAAAGTTATTAATATTATTATATGATCAGTTGTCTGAAGGAACAAATTGTATTACATCAATTCCAATTCTCTCTCACAAAGCTTCAACATTGACCTGCTATATAACTAGAGATAGCAATAATGGACTGTGTTATGACAATGAAATAAGCTAAAAGGTTGTGCTACTTTCAATTGATAGTAGTCCTGTAAAGAAGCTATGCTAAATGTGTTTCTGATTGTTATCTAATCTAATCATGAAATCTTCAGGGAAATTCTTATTAGAGTAAGGACTTTGAAACTAGGTGTGGCTGTGGTTAGAAGCTTGTTTCTCAATCACATGGTTCCAGGTTCAATCCCATGCATGGCAGCTTGTACAAATGTCTTCTACTATAGTCTTGGGCTGATCAAAGCCTTCTGGGTGGATTTGGTAGACAGAAACTGAAAGAAAGCCAACATATATGCATATTTATATATATATATATATATATATATATATACACAGGATGGTGCTACGGACGCTTATAGTCCCAGGAAGATATCTCTTTGAGCTGGTTAATGACACACACTCTGTGTCCATTTAGCTCCCATCACTAGCCTTACATGATATACATGGACTCAAGTTTCTGGGTGATTACCGGTGTTCATCATGTGTTAATCACCAGCTAGTGATGAAAACTCATTCCACTCACAAAACACTATATGCTTTTTCCAGCAACAAGCTGTCACTGATCTTGAATGATCTGGTTATATCTTAGTCAGGGATTTAATATAGCC
>NC_068983.1:112348157-112350790 GCF_001194135.2 Octopus bimaculoides
TATATATATATATATATATATGCTTGAAATATACACATATGTTAAGATATGTATATTAAGATAGTTATATATCTATATCTACATATTTATATTTATGCGTGTTTGTGTGTATACATACATATATACATAATGTATAGTGATAGAAAGAGAAAGAGAGAGAGAGAGAGGTAGAAAGATACACACACATACACATATATATGCATACATACATATGCATAAATACACACACACACACACACACACCATACCACACCACACACATATCATCTGCCTACGAATGTGTATAGTCGAGAACATCTTGTATTCGGTGTCTTTGTTCATATCTAGTTTCCAGTAAGTTTATTTGAAATGGCAGCCAGTTTTACACAATCCTTAATAAACATAATAACACTTACTTTTCCAGGGGAATAGAATAGACACATGGAGCAACCCTCATATACTCCAAATATACATTCTATGGTGTTTTTGTTTAGCCGTTGACCAGTTCTGACTGAGCCAACCTGTGAACAAGACATTTTATCCCTAACAATCACCTACTACTTTCTCTAATGTAACCTTCTTAGTTTAAAGATGTCCAAGTTTGAATTGAGGGACATTTATTCAAACCCTAATGAAACCCCTCTCAAAATATGGCTATCATGATCCCCAACTACTCCTGCTCATGATCAGTGATGCACATATTGTCAGCTACTAAGGGACATGCTCAAGTGGTTAAGGTTAAGCAACTGACAAGCTAATTTTTATTAAGCTGAGTGGCTGCATACAAACTCATTAACTTGAGTATTATTTTTTATTATTTTGATCCAAGTTGGGAGTACATTACTCATACTTTTGCAGATCCTCTCAGACGTGTTAGAGTAGAGTAGTAAATATTTAGCAAAACCTCTGCTTGGAGCCAAGAAACATTATTGGTTGTTCCTAGAGAGCCATAGTTCAGATAATAACTGTTTGAACAAAGTGATGAAAAGTAAGGAGTTTGGTAATGGAGGTGAATGACTTTCTAGCGATGACGAATGAAGTTAGTGAAGTAAATTTGTTTACAGAAAATAGTACATAATAACTTGTAAATTCATAAGTGCAGTTAATGCTTGCAGTATTAATAGAAAAACCAGAGGAGAGGGAGGTTTAGGTTGTCAACTGTTTGCTAATGATTTTATTTTGATACTGAACAGGATGGCATTTTCTTCTCTATGTTATGTAGAACATTGGTGGGGGATAGCCAAATCAACCATTTTACCCCCAACCACTCCACTTGCTAATAGCTATTTGGTTAAGAAATTCACTTCCCAATCATTTCAGGTTCATGCTCACAGCATGGTACCTTAGGCAAATGTCTTCTACAACTGTTCTGGATTTGGTAGACAGAAACTGGGAGAAGCCTTTTGTGTGTGTGTGTGCGTGTGCTGTCCCTTTGTTTTGACATTGCATGACAGTTGTAGAACGAATGCCATTATCATAAAAATGGTGATCTTTATTTCCAGTTGTCTGTATAAATATGTCCAGTCATGGGGAAATGTTACCTTACATGGAAACAAGTAAGGTTTGGTGACAGGAAGGGCATCCAGCCATAGAAAATCTGCCTCTACAAATTTCTTCTGACTCAAGCGAGCTTAGAAAAGTGGATCATTAAACTCACTGAATGTGGAGGGTTGTTTTCATTGATATGTGTATTAGATAACACTGTAACACGAGTTTTGTCCTTGGGTAGCAACTGTTATTTCTTGTTTTCTTACCCCTAGAAAATATGAAAAATGGCTAAACTTTGCTTTTGTTATGATATTTATTCAAACCTCAAAGAATCCCTCTCAACATATGACTATCTCAACTACTCCTGCTCATGATCGGAGATGTGCATATTGTCAGCTACTAAGGGACATACTCAAGTGGTTATGGTTAAGCAACTGACAAACAAATTTGTGTTATTGAGCAGAGTATTTACTACAATGATATTTCTGTTTCAGCAACTCAGTACTGAATCTGTCTGAAATGTAATGGAATATAGGTCAATTCCAATACCACAAAAGCAAAGTTTGAAGAGAATAGTAGTCATTTCCTATGATTTCTAGATTAAAAGCAAATAAGAAATAACCCTGACTGACCAAAGACAAACACAGTTTTGTTGCACAGTGCAATTTAATGTTACACAAGTAAACACATAAAACTATATCTTGTATTTGTAATATAAGGTTGAGCTTCCTCTAATTTGGTATCTTTCATATTTTTAAATATTGCTGAGTCCTGTAGTAAATACCTTGGACAACATCCTCTCAAGTCATCAGTGCAACAGAATGTTAATATGCAACAGCCACTTCCAAGGGCCCGGGAACAGGGGGTGCACCCGCACCCCCTAGAATTTTCAGGGGGGGGGGAGATCAAAATCTGCACCCCCTACATAATCTTACCAGTTGCAGAAAAAAAGTGTCTAAAACTATCGGTATAAAATGGTTAAGTTCGATCTCGTTTCAAAACAAAGAAAAAAATAAATATATAAATAAATAAAAGTGATGAAGCTAGCATAAAATTCCCTAGGGAGTTTAGGACCACTAACTTCTGAAGGCAAGTAGCGTCAAAATACAAAAAAGTGACAATAACAACAGTAGCAGCAACAATAACAACAACAAAACCAGCATGTA
>NC_068983.1:112355352-112357285 GCF_001194135.2 Octopus bimaculoides
GAAAAAAAATTCACCTCCCCTAACTTTAAACCCTAACCCTAAACCCTAACCCTAATCCCTAACCCTTAATAAAATATGGGAAAAGCTGGAGATGAATGTTTTGAAAACATTCTGAACTATCTTTCAGAATGGTTTACTTTTCAATGAAATATCATTTGGTTATTTTTCATGTTTTTATTCAATTTATCTGCAATTTTCTTCTTGTATTAGATGGATAACCCACCCTCCATTCGACTACTTACGACTAACGCAGGCGCATGTGCAAATTTGTGACATGCACACTCCCAGAACTCGGATCCACACTTCTTCAGTAATGCCAAATTTTGAAACTGAGTTTGCACCCCCTAAGAAAATTTTGTTCCCGGGCCACTGGCCACTTCCTCACAAATAACAGAGTCAACATTGTTTAAAACTCCAATCAGCCCTCTTATTTGTTGTGGGCTGAGAAACCACATAGAGATTATTTCATTAATTTGAAATATATACATAGTACTCTAGTATGAAGTGCAGCTGTTTCAGCTTTTCAGAGATAAAGTTTCTGGCTCAGGAAAGGAGAATTAGTCATTGAAGGCTTTCAACAAAAGGCAAAGCCAATCTCAACAGGATTTGAATTCAGAAACTACAAAGTCAAAACTAAATACAGTAATTCATTGAAGTTGGTTTTCTATTGTATAGTTTATTTGCAGTTCCCTTTATATTAAAATATTAGAATTAATATCTAGAAATATTAAAGAGAGAATGATGTAATTTATTCCATATCCAATATTTGTTTCTGTATATAATACAAAATTCAGATTTTCTTTAATTTTGTTGGAATTCAAGAAGTAAAGCTAATGAATCTTTGTTGATTCTTGAAAAGAAATTTGAAGTAATTAAAATAGTAATTCATACAATTATTTGATGTTTGCTTCAATGATGCACAGCTAGATTAATGTCATTGAGATAAGAAAAGCCAATGTTCAATGGCATCTTATTCAAAAGGGTAGGCTGAATATATACCTTGCTTTTTTCTTTGTAGGCGTAGGGGTGGTTGTGTGTTAAGTAGCTTGCTTACTAACCACATGGTTCCGGGTTCACTCCCACTGCGTGGCATCTTGGGAAAGTGTCTTCTACTATAGCCTCAGGCTGACCAAAGCCTTGTGAGAGGATTTGGTAGACGGAAACTGAAAGAAGCCCGTCGTATATATGTGTATATATATATATATATATATATATATATATATATATATATATATATATATATATATATATATATATATATATGTATGTGTATGTATATGTTTGTGTGTCTGTGTTTGTCCCCCAACATCGCTTGACAACCGATGCTGGTATGTTTACGTCCCTGTAACTTAGTGGTTCGGTTAAAGAGGCCGATAGAACAAATACTAGGCTTACAAGGAATAAGTCCTGGGGTTGATTAGCTCGACTAAAAGGTGGTACTGAAGCATGGCCACAGTCAAATGACTGAAACAAGTAAAAGAGTAAAAGAGAGAGTATCACAATTTAACAAAGTGTTATTGTAATAAATTGACATGTTTTCATATTCTATATACAGGTTGGGGTTTCTAATCCATTATGTATTTGCGTGTCATTCAACCATGTCCTTTAGATGTGTTAGCAATATGAATGTAAAAATCTGAGTTAGAAAATGGCTGATAATGCTTTTATTGTCTATCTTTAAGTGGTTTCAGTCATTATATTGCGGCCATGCTGGGGCGTTATCTTGAAAGGTTTAGTTGAACAAATCAACCACAGTACTTACTTTGTGTTAAGCCTGGTTGTTATTCTATCAGTCTCTTTTTGCTGAACTACTAAGTTATGGGGATGTAAACACCCCAACAACTGTTGTCAAGTGGTGGTGCAGGACATGCACAGACACAAATATGCACACACACACACACACACACACACACACACACACACACACACACAC
>NC_068983.1:112357853-112358687 GCF_001194135.2 Octopus bimaculoides
TAAGGGAATTTCCTTAAAATTTGATTAAAATCAAAGAGAGAATTCAAAATAGAATAACTTCAATGTAAAATAGAATTAATGAAATTAAAGAGAAAGAAAAGAAATTTCCATCTAAAAGAAGTGAGTTATAAAATTGTTCTCAAATAACAACCCAGAAAAGATTATTTAAGGAAATTTGGTTTTGTTTAAATGGTAAAAATAAAATTGGGTTTTAATATCAAATTGCATTTTACTACTCTGCTATACAAGTTAATAATAGTACTAAAATATGCAGAATGGCAGTATGATTTCATCTGATAAGATAATTTTTATGTCAAAGTTTAACAATATTATTATACTCAAGTTTACAAATGCAAATCACTTCAATTTTTATGTAAAAAAAAATTGAAACAAGGAAATTAAAATTAGGAAGTAAAATTGAAAAACCATCGAGGATTAACATTTTGATGTTTAATATGAAACATTTTGCAACAGACAATTTTTTCAAATTATCTCTGATTAACTATAACGTTTTTTTTTTGCTTTTTTTTTTTACCAAAAAGCATATAAATTGTATAACAAATTTAAATTTATGTAATGAAATGGCGATTTATGAAAAATTGATATTAAAATTTCATACAATAAAGTTGTGGTTAGGTGGTTTGCTTCCCAACCACATAGTTTTGGGTTCATTCCCATTGTGTGGAACTTTGGCACCTTGAGCAAGTGGCTTTGAGTTTTCTATAAAGTTATCCAAAGCTTTCTCAATGGACTTGGTGGATGGAAACTGAAAGAAGTCTATCATATGTGTATATATGTATATGTATGTATGTACGTATATATATATATATATAT
>NC_068983.1:112358762-112370846 GCF_001194135.2 Octopus bimaculoides
ACGGGGCTTAGAAAAACTGAAGAATTGCTGCATTAGGTGAGTGAATCTGAGGAGGGAAATGTTGAATAAAATCATAATTAATTAATCTTCCTGTATTTTCTGTTATCGAAAGCCAGAAACTTTTCAGCAACCCCTTGTATGAATGTATGTATGTATGTATGTATGTATGTATGTATGTATGTATGTATGTATGTATGTATGCATGTATGTATGCATGCATGTATGCATGCATGCATGCATGTATGTATATGTATATATATGTGTGTGTATGTGCATGTTTGTGTGCTTGTGCCTCCTAAACATGTTGTCAATTGTTAGATGTAAATGAGTATCACTGCCACACAAGCAATGTCATTTATTTCAAATCTTTTATGAACACACGTTGGTAATGAGAAGAAATCAGCTTGTTTGGAAACAAATAAAGGTTAGTTAGTGACAAGAAAAGCATCAAGCTGTAAAAAATCTGCCTCAAGGAAACCTTATCTGACCCATGTGAGTATAGAAAATGGATGTTAAAATGCTGATGATCCTTTTAGATCATGTATCATGTGCAAGTTAAAATAGTAGGCTTAAAACTTTTCCAAGGAAATAAACTTACTAGTATATTACCACATGAGTAGGTAATTGAGGAAAAATTCATATGTGTCGACTGGTATGGTCATGTGTTGTGCATGGATGAGGACAGCTGTGTACAGAAGTGCTGATCTCTAACTGTGAAGGGAACCTGAGTAGGAGGTAGACCCAGGAAGGCATGGGACAAGGTAGTGAAGCATGATCTTCAAATGTCGGGCTTTACAGAGGGAATGACAAGTGACCAAAGCCTTTGGCGATATGCCGTATTCGAGAAAACTCATCAAGCCAGCGAAATCATAGTCATGGTCGATGCTGGTGTCATGTAACTGGCACCTGTGCTGGTGGTATGTAAAAGTATCCTTGTTGGTGGCATGTAAAAAGCACCCATTACACTCCTGAAGTGCTTGGCATTAAGAAGGGTATCCAGTCATAGAAACCATGCCAGATCAAACTGGAACTTGGTGCAGCTCTTCAGCTTACCTGTTCCAGTCAAACTGTCTAACCCATGCCAGCATGGAAAGCAGATGTTAAACGACGATGCTAATGAGGATGATGATGATGACGTTCAGTAAGCACCCTGAATACAATGTCAATAGCAAGTCTAAACTAACAGAGTTGTTCTCAGATTCTTCCTAGAGAGCCACCATGGTTAAACAAAAAGGTCCATTTACACATCAGAGTTGAAGGTTTGTTTTAAAAATATATGAATGTTAAATCATTCATGATTTATCTAAAGAGCTGTTAAGCAGTTTTCAAATCTATTAAATATTAATGAAACTTTTTAGTTGCTATCTGCTTGAAATATTACTGACTCTATCACTTCCTCCTTTTCACTGATTCTTATTTGTTGTTGGCACTCCGTCACTTACGACGACGAGGGTTCCAGTTGATCCGATCAACGGAACAGCCTGCTCATGAAATTAACGTGCAAAGTGGCTGAGCACTCCACAGACACATGTACCCTTAACGTAGTTCTCGGGGATATTCAGCGTGACACCGTGTGACAAGGCTGACCCTTTGAATTACAGGTACAACAGAAACAGGAAGAAAAAGTGAGAGAAAGTTGTGGTGAAAGAGTACAGCAGGGTTTGCCACCATCCCCTGCCGGAGCCTCGTGGAGCTTTAGGTATTTTCGCTCAATAAACACTCACAAAGCCCGGTCTGGGAATCGAAACCGTGATCCTATGACCGCGAGTCTGCTGCCCTAACCACTGGGCCATTGTGCCTCCACTGATTCTTATTTAGATGTTTGCTAACCATCAATTCTAGAATTTCTAATTTGATGCAGATAACTAACAATATTATTTTCATTAGACACAAGGCCAGAAATTTTGTGAAAGGAGTCAAATCGACTACATCGACCCCAGAGCATAACTCATATTCATTTTATCATCCCCAAAAGGATGAAAAGTGAAATTAACTTTGGTGGCATTTGAACTCAGAACCTGATGAGCAATGAAATGCTTCTGAGTATTCTGTCGAGTACAATGAAGATTCTGTCAGCTCATCACCTTTGTAGATAACTAATAATGATCTCCAGGCACAAAATCTAAAATATTCTCCTTTCAGGGATCTTTATTATATTACATTGTTACCCATCAGCATGACAGAAATATACTTTTGCCATTGTGAGTTATAGCAAGAAATTAATTATTGGTATAATAACTTTAAATTATCCTTTTTACAAAATTTCATGATGCATATATAAAGTAATAAAAAAGAATTTAATTTTCAAAATATAAATGTTTATTGAATTAAAAGAAAATTAAAGCAAATTTATGTTATCAATAACAATAAGAGTGTTTACCTATCAATTAATTACAGCTGAAACATATTGATTAATTCCAAATGAAATAGCATATTTATGTGACCAAGCAACCAAAAATAAATACCATTAATACTTACAATGATGATGATATTTAATATACTTTCTTTTCACACACATATACATATTTATATAATTGTATCTTAGTCACTATACTATATATATTGTAATCTCTCTCTTTCTTTGTCTTTCCATATATATTTTTTTAATTGCTTCAGTCATGTGACTGCAGCCATGCTGGAGCAATGCCTTGAATGGTTTTTAGTTGAACAAATTGACTCCAGGACTTTGTTATTTTTTAAGCCTAGTATTTAATTCTATTGGTCCCTTCTGACAAACTGCTAAGTTACAGGGATGTAAACATGTCAACACCTGTTGTCAAGGAAAACAAACACAGACACAAAGACACACACAGAGATATAGTCATACATACATACATACATACATATATATATATGCTTGTGTGTGTGAGTGTGTGTATGTATGTATGTATATGAGGAGCTTCTTACAGTTTCTGTCTACCAAATCCACTCACAAGGCTTTGGTCAGCCTTGTCCAAGGTGCCATGCAGTGGGACTGAACCCAGAACCTTGTATTTGAGAAGCAAGCTTCTTACCCAACAGCAACACATGCATCTGTGTGTGAGTGTGTGCGTGTGTGTGTGTGTGTGAATGTTGAAACACATAAATTCGCATAATGTCCCTCCCAAGACACAAAAAGATATACACTATCATACTTATATGTATGTGTGCCTATTGCTTTCTGGTTTATAGACTCAACCCGATGGAGATGTCTACTCCTACAACTGAAGCAAAGTTACCTTGAGTGTTTGTAACCTACATTGATTCACTGGCCTGTGGTGCAAATTCAGGGCACCCTATACCACCCTTAGTCTATACAATCAGCCTAATGCAATCTACAGGGTATTTGGTTTATATCTGTTGCTTATCTTTCACAACCATTGGAGCACAAAGCACTCCTCATGAATGCAGGTTCATGCGATCTGTAAACAGTTTTGAGAAAAAGAAGTATATACATGCAATGCACATATGCATACTGAATTCGTAAAATGGAAGAAGAATAAAAATGCAATGCACATGTCAAAATAAAATGGAAGAGAAGAATAAAACCAGTTATAAGATGGTCTGCATGCCATGTCTGACAACAATATCATGGAGCTTTGCTGCAATTTTCTTGTGCCTATTTTTTTTCAGGAACAGCTTGATTTGTTGAGTGAACAGTCAATGGCATTGGCGAGCATAAAGATTTAAGTTACAGTTGAGAAAAATTGAGCTGACATGGAGAACTTGAAGCAATCTGAATATTGGAAACAAGTTATCTGTATCATGATGTGCTACACCAGGTATCAAAATGCCAACATCATGACTGCTACTCAATGATCCGTGACCACTGTAAAAGCTTGCCAACAATCTGTGATGTCCCATGTATCATAAAAACTAAATTCCCCACAAATTGTAATGGTCTTTGGGTATATCTCCAGTGAGAAAGATATCCTGCCACCCCATATCTTTGAGAAGATGTGGGGTGGCATATCTTACCTTAAGCTCAATTCATACAGCTATGTGGAGCTGCTGGAGACTGTGATCAGACCTTAGCTGGAGAGGGTTATTTGCTGGAAGGCCAGATGATTAGTAGCAGGATTCAGCTCCTTGCCATACCTCCAGAAAAAGTGAAACGTGATTGCTGGAGAATTTTTATGACTTCTCCAGCCTCAATTTCTGGCCTCCTTATTCTTCCAATTGTAATCCCATGGAGGAATATGACTGGGGCATAGTTGAGAAAGACTCTAACAGTTCTGTGAGCAACACTAAGGTCAAACTGGTGGCTAAGATCAAGGAGGTGTTTGAAGATCTACTCAGTGACAAAGGAAAATGCATGCACCAGTTTCTGGAGATACCTTAAAGCCAATGGTGGCTACTTTGAGTAAACTTTTATCTCTGAGTCATAATCTATTTGATAAATTTTGCTTTTTTTTTCTTAATTTTCATTTTTGAATAGGATATTGTGTTTTCTTTTCCTTTTATGTAAACTGTCAAATTTAGCAAGAACACCCTGTAAATGTAACAACAGAAGTAGAACTATAGGAAACAAACAAGCTTTTACTACCATGCTTTCGATGTAAACAGACGTTAGTCATCTGGTATTATTTTCATTTCTTTCCCCCTTTCTTTTAGTTCTTTTATTTTTCTTTTCATAAAAGCCATAATCTCAAACATTTGATCCTTTTCCATTTCTCTCCAGTTTGCATGTTAATTTTCATTGAATACACTCCCTGAGTGATATTGTTTCATTTTAATTTTACTATACATTTTCTGCCATGTATCTTCTCTTTCTCTTTCTCTATGTCTCTCTCTCCTTCTCTCTCTCTCTTTCTCTATGTGTGTGTTGTGTGTGTATGTGTGTGTGTATGGACAGAGTATCAATATATGTATATACAAAGTTACTATGTCTGCTGTTTCCTTATAAAGATGTGGTTTTCGCTAGGAGCTATAATTTGGAATAAGGAGAACAAAAGACTCACTGCTATGTCTTGCAGATTGCTACAAGGCTCACCACTCAGTGTGAGTATTCATCATATTCCAAGCATTACTTCCAAATGGAAACATTGCATCCATAGAAAATAGGTTGTGGTTAAAGTAGTAGAAATAATAAGAGGGAAAGGAGAAGGCAGAGAATAAGCCAGGGAAGTAGTAATAGTGGAAAGCAATGATAGAGTTGACAAATTATTAGTTATAGTTGTATAGGAGGTGTAGTAACAGTTGTACATGTTGTAAACGATGAGAGAAAGAAGGAAAACAAATAATTCCATATAAGGTGGCATGACATTTTAAATGTAAGCAAGTAACCAATCAACAATGATTGTCATTAGTACTGATATCAGTAAAAGCTCTAGACTCATTTCTTGATTTACTCTCTTTAGTGATATACATTATAATAGGCCAAAGCTTAATCATGCACAGTTTTATTACACTTTTAATACCATATAATGAAATACTTCATAATTTTGAATCACTTAAACTTCTATTTGTAATTAATATACCATCTGGGTTTTTCACTTATCAAAACTGACTTTCAACATCCTTTTCTTCCATTTATTCATGTATAACATCCTCAGACTGGCAAAAGCCGTATCACAGCCCATCATATTCTCAACCTCTTCATTCATTCTTCATTAGCAATATGACAATAATTTTCAAGCAAGACCATCAACAAATTTAGCAAATTTAATGAAGCAGAACTAATATGTGTCATATTGGAAGGAATAGATTGAAAACATTTTGTAAATAGAATAGTGATTTAGGAAAATGTGGAATGAAAGGTGTCAATCAGCTAAAGATATTATTTTTAAATATCTCATTTCAGTAGGTTACATTGAAGCTTTTCCTTGTAGTTAGGAAATTATCATGTTAAATTTCATCATAGCTTTTCAGAGTCATGTGAAGAAAATATTCCTTTCACTAGATTATCTTTTGAGCTGGGGTTCTTTGTGACAAAACATTTGAGTGTTAATCAAGGGTGATTGATTCTCTTCTTTTATCAGACTCCATTCTGTAATTTTCTGAATAAAAGCAAGATTCAAGTTCAATTTTTGTTGGTGATTATCCTCAATATTTATTGCATGGGATGTATTTCATGTAAAGGTATTTGATCAGTAGAATAATTAGAGAAGTTAATTGCCTTTGTTTGAAAAGTAAGAAGTAATGTCCATAATTTTTGAGAAATGGTCTTAGAGATTGTTGAGAATAATGTATTAAATTATATTGTTCAGAAAGCTTAGTGGAGCAATTTCTTCCTATGCTTGGCAAATTTAGACATAAAAAAGGAAAGTATATGAGATGGAAGTAATGCAAGAAGATTAAGTTCATCCCATGCCATGCATTAGAAAGGGAAATTAGAATCAAATTAAAAATGGATT
Source organism: Octopus bimaculoides (assembly GCF_001194135.2). Taxonomy (NCBI): domain Eukaryota; kingdom Metazoa; phylum Mollusca; class Cephalopoda; order Octopoda; family Octopodidae; genus Octopus; species Octopus bimaculoides. The sequence continues at coordinate 112,365,098 of NC_068983.1, forward strand.
AAAGTAAACTAACGTTGGTACTATTGTTGTAATCACCCGGTTTCAGACATAGTTGTAAATCAAACAATCACTGAATTTCATAGGTACTAATATAAAGCTTATTAGTATATATAAGCAACTGAGATAATCTATCATCTCTATCATCTTGTCATTTCTGTACTTGTAATATACTTAGTCCCTGATAAAGACTTTGGAGTTTACATTTAAATCATCTGAGCACAACTATGTGTTTCCTTTATATTGAGTATCTCTAGATCTTACCTGTTGACTATACATATGTGTGTGTGTGTGTGTGTGTTTGTGCATGTGTATGTGAGCGTGTGTGTGTGTATGTGTGTGTGTGTGTACATGTGTATGTGTGTGTATCTATGTTTGAGTATGTATGTGTATATATCTATATATGTATATATATGAGTGTTTGTATGCATGCATATATACATATATATATATATGTATATATATATATATATATATTAGTTTATGTATATATTAATATTATCTCAGTTTAAAAAAACATTTGACAATGTAAATATGTTAATAGTTACCATAGGTAGCAAAAATTACACGAAAAATTACACTTTTGACTTAGCAATTAGCTTACGACTTTAGCTTACTTTACTGTGATCTATTTTGCCCTCCTCCCCACTTTTTAATCATTTAATTTAAACCTTTAGCATTACTTTTATAGCCCCCTCCCTTTATAACTCTATGTAAACAAGCATTCTTACTTCTAACAGTCACTTACTTGGCCATGTAATATTATAGGTTGTAAGTCACCTCATCATTTTGCATTTGTCTTGCTTTTATATGTTGATTCCCTGATGATGAATATATGTGGAATTCCAGCAGTTCTTACTTCTTTGGAGGAGAACACACATATATTTTGAAACATGTGTAGGAATTAAAGGATCTTTTATTTATATGCGTTTTGCTCCATTTATTGTTATTATTCATATATATATATATATATATATATATATATATATACACACACACATAAAAGTAGGGAGTGTGCTGCATACTTAATAAATAAAAAACTGCATTTTAAATAAACGACAGATAAAAAAATGTATACATATACTGAGTGTACAACCGGATGGGACACAGACACAGAAGGTCCTTAATTCTTCATCAGTGGTAATATATATATCATCATCATCACCATCATTTAACGTCTATCTTCCATGCTGGCATGGGTGAGACGGTTTGACAAGATCTTGTCAGGCAGAAGCCTGTACCAGACTTCTATAACTGTTTTCACAGGAATTTTACAGCTGGATGTCCTTACTAACACCAACCACTCAGCAGAGTGGACTTAGTGCTTTTTACATGGTGCAAGCACGGGCAAGGTCAGTTTTGGCAAAGTTTTTACAGCTGGATGCCCTTCCAAATGCCAACCACTTTACAGTGTGGACTGGGTGCTTTTAAGTGGCACCTGTACTGACAGGGTCATCAAGTACTTGCAAAACAAAAAAAAAATTCTTTCAAGCGGGGAAGGGGCATTGGAGGAGGTGATCTTGTGTCGGATGATGAAAGGCTATAGTGAGGCAGAGAGACAGAAACGAGTGTCTTGCTGTAGAGGAGGTACAAGGTTACCCAGCTGGAGAGAGAGAGATAGACAGAGATAGATAGACAGAGAGAGAGAGAGAGACAGACGGACAGACAGACAGACAGACAGAGACAGAGACAGACAGAGACAGAGAGAGACAGAGACAGAGAGAGAGAGAGACAGAGAGAGAGAGAAAGAGAGAGGGAATAAAGACAGAAACAGGTGTGCTTCCCCAAAGGAAAAAATACATGGTTACCCAACCTGAGGGATGTGCAAGAGAAGGAGAGAGAGAGGGAGATAGCAGGATAAAGATGGTGGCAAAGTGTCAGGCATATGCAATGATACAGTGAGACAGGGCATGAGTGGAACATGCTGGCTGGAAGCTAGTGGATAGCAATGATACAGTGGCACAGAGCCAAGAGGAAAGGATTGGGGAGTGGGAAGTAAGCTTAGTGCAGGAAGTGGAAATTTCAGGAAGAGAAGAGATGTAGTTTGGTTTGTTGCGGTAGGGTGTGTAAGAAATTTTCTTGTTAAGTGTGGGTGGGACACACAGTGCTTCTAGAACTCAGTTTCACTGATGAGGACAGGTCTTCTCAAGAAATTCATATCGTCAGACATCTTGGTCTATTGTCATATATATATATCATCATCATCATCATCATCATCGTTTAACGTCCGCTTTCCATGCTAGCATGGGTTGGACGAGTATATATATATATATATATATATGTATATATATATGCTTAAATGTTTCTATAAATATATGAGTGATGGAAAATGGAATCACTACAATTGTTCTGACACATTTTTTACACCTGTATTACATTGGCAAGATGTGTTGTGTAATCAGAAAAAATACAATTGTAATCAAAATACAAAATACAGAAAAAAAGAAATAGACAAAAATAGTGGGGTGTCAGGTTGACTATAAGTTACAATTGTATCTTCACAGTCCATGTGAAGTTGTATTGCATTTTCTCTTCCTTACATTTCAAGACCAGGTCAATGAGTAATTTGCAGTGTCTCTTGTTAATGTTTTTAAATTATGCAATGTGGTTCTGATATCAATGTCTGAAGCAACTGGAAGTCACAACAATGTATATAAGTGCATCTGCTAGTGTTCTAACTATACATTTGTACATCATGCTCTTATGAAGGCATTCATTTTCCAGGGGACATGCATTCATGTCCTTTTGATTACAATTCTTTACTACCCTATTCTCTATTTGGTAGCAACCAATCCTTCCATTTCTATTTTTTTCTTTATTGTTTTTTTGTTACTAGTAATGCCATTGACATACACTTCATTGCTATCCTTGTTGTTGCTTCTAGTACTACTGTTATTGAGACTTTTAGCATTTTTGTTATTACTTATAATACTTTTGCTATCATCTATAGTATCATTTTTATTAGAATTATTTGGACAGCTTGATTACTTTCTTCTTTACTATTGCAATCTTTATTTGAAGAATCATTTTTATCTTTCACCCCATTAATGGTGTTAGTGATCTGCTGGCTTAGCTTCTTATTGTTGAATTTATGAATGTAGTATTCTAAGTTATTAGATGTTGCATACAATAATTTCAATAATTTCACCTTATGTCTATTAAAGACCTTGTGGCACTTATCAAATTTACAAAAGTGTCTATTCAATGCAGAAAAGAAGTCCCTAGCAATCTTGGATGATACAAGTAATCCCAAAATTGAATTATACCACAAAACATTGCATTTTTTATTCTTGTTGTTCAGTCTATTATGACTATTATAATCTGCATTTGGGTCACTATCTCAGGAATTCCAGTTGGACTTATAATTAATATTTAGATTAGTCTTATGTTCCCCCTTTAGTTTCAGTCATTATTCCACTTTCTCTTTTTCCTAGGTTAAGACAACCACTTTCATCTATTTCATGTTTATAATTTCTTCTTCTAAATATGGACTAGGGTTATTATTTTTGTTGCTATATTCAATAAGATTATTATTAACTATGTTTTTGATTTTCTCAGTATATTCAGCCTTTGCTAATGCTACATTGTTATAATGTGCAAAGTAAATCAAATATCATTTCATTTGATGAATGTCTAGATATCCAATTGGATATATTGTTTATAATTCCTTTTATAATAGAGGGTGAGTGACTAAATGTTTTGTTGTCATACCTTATATTTTCATTCAGTTTATGGTATGGTTTAAATAATCCGGTATCCAGACTAAATGTTACATCAAGAAAATTTACCTCATGCTAAGAATTTTCAATAGTGACAAGTAGTTAAAATTTTTTTATGAATTTAAATAGTTGCATCTTATTTCTCTCCATTTCTACTTATAGAATACTACTTATAATAATTTGAAACTATTTTTCTTCTCTAATCTTTTGAACCATCCAATAATGTCTAGTCTATCTGATCATACTACATGTTTAATCTTAGATCTAAGATTCAGTAGTATTCTATCAATGATATTTTTACTGATCCTACCTATATCTGATTTGGAGGGGCATATTAGTCTAACAGTAGAGTCATTGTCAAAATTAATTCTAGGTTTTCTGGGGACTTATAGTTCAGTTTTATCTTCTATTCCTAGTACAGAAACTATTTAAAAGCCTTTACTATTTTGTACTAGTTCATGTATATCTAGGTGCATGCTTATATTTACTATGAAGTTCTCTCATGATTATTTTTTTTTAAAGAGTGTGGTATCAACAACACAAATTACAGTTTTATCAACCAGTTCTAAGATGCCTGGTGTTCTTTTTTCTAAACTTTTGCTGGTGCTGGTTATGCCATCTTGGATATTTCCTAAATTTTATATTTCTTATAATCTTATGCAGCTCCTCCTCAAAGGGTGACAGGTGTTGATTGGGTGGCAGTTTCTCAGGCATTTAAATTCATGCTTTACTGTATCCTCAAATTCCTGAGAAGCATTTGTTCTACTCTTCTTATCAAAGAAGGACAGCTTCATAAAGAAGTGCAACTCTCTAACTATGAGAATAGCTCCCTAAAGAAAGACTGATCTCTAGCTTTGGAGGGAACCTGTGGAAGGGGTAAACCCAGGAAGAAATGGGATGAAGTGGTGAGAAATGATCTTCAGGGGTTCAACCTTACAAAGGAGATGACAAGGGACTAAGACTTCTAGTGATTTGCTGTGCTTCAGAAGACATACTAAGCTAAATAAAATCATAGTCATCCACACATACAGGAATGTCCTTTACAGGCACAACTCCCACTTCTCCTGACACACACACACAAACATAATTTTGTCCTCTGGCAACACTCACCACAATTCAGCTCTCCAAAATCCCAAGCACCCACTGCAGGCCTCTAGTTCTTCTCACCATTACTTGCTATCTCTAAATATCTCCCCTTATAACATCTCTATCATATTTGCATTACTTATATCCAGCCATTCTTCCTTGAGAGCAGACCCTCTCTCTTGCTCTTTCTCTGTCTGTCTGTCTCTCTCTGTCTCTCTCTCTCCCTCTCTCTCTTTCTCTCACTATGACTGTCTCTGTCTTTCTCTCTCTCTCTCTCTCTCTCTCTCTCTCTCCCACCTCCCTCCACTTCCTTGTCCTACTGAGATAGCCAAGTATCTCCTTTGACAATCTCATAGGTGGTGGTGGCATGTAAAAATCCCCTGTGCTGGTGTCACATAAAAAGTACCCATGCTAGCAGCACGTAGAAAGCACCCAGTACACTCTGTGAAGTGGTTGGCATTAAGAAGAACACCCAGACGTAGAAACTTTGCCAAAAGAAATGACTGGAACCTGATGCAGCCCTCCAGGTTACCAACACCTGTCAAACTGTTCAAACCATGTCAGCATGGAAAACAAACATTATGATGATAATATATACATAAATGCATGTATGTATATATATATATGGGTTTATTTGTGTGTGTCTGTGTGTGTGTGTGTGCACGTGTCTATGCACATGTGTATACGTGCATGTGTACATATATGACTCTTTTACTCTTTTACTTGTTTCAGTCATTTGACTGTGGCCATGCTGGAGCACCACCTTTAGTCGAGCAAATCGACCCAAGGACATATTCTTTGTAAGCCTAGTACTTATTCTATCGGTCTCTTTTTGCCGAACCGCTAAGTTACAGGGACGTAAACACACCAGCATCAGTTGTCAAGCGATATTGGGGGATAAACACAGACACACAAACACACATACATATATATATATTTTCCTTTAT
>NC_068983.1:112375240-112378113 GCF_001194135.2 Octopus bimaculoides
ATGATGATGATGATGATGATACATATATACGACAGGCTTCTTTCAGTTTCCGTCTACCAAATCCACTCACAAGGCTTTGGTCGGCCCGAGGCTATAGTAGAAGAGACTTGCCACGCAGTAGGACTGAACCCAGAACCATGTGGTTGGTAAGCAAGCTACTTACCACACAGCCACTCCTGCGCCTATGTAAGTTTAACATTCTAACATGGTTAAATTAGAAATTCTCTTACTACCACTTGCCACTTGTTGTCAGTAGATAATAACTGCAGTATAGCATATAAGAGAGAAAACAGAAATGTTAGAACAAAGGTTCTGCTTAGAAGTGAGGAAATGCTCAAGTCAGTTTAATGAATTAGATGACTGATGATGCATGTGGCCAGATCAATTAATTTGGCATCAATTTACTTAATTAAATATGGAGCAGTTTGGGGAGATATATCAATGTAACTGCTACTTTAATTATATCAGAATAGTAGTTATTGTCAGATGATATCTTCTTTGACTTATTTGAAAGAGATAAAATTACTTAGAATGTTGTGATATGCTTCTAGGAAAGAGTTGTTTATGATTTCCCATTTTAACTCAAATACTGATCATTTCAGATCACAAATGAATTCCAATTCCAAAGTTTAATTTCTTTTTACGTTAAAAAAAAAAAAATTCATTTGGAAAACAAAATAATGATATAAATAGTGGTTTTAGTAAACTAAGTCAAATTTTAATAAAACTCAAAAAGTTAACTTCAGAATAATCAATTTGTCTGTGCATTCAAGCATACAAGAAGAAAAAAATATAAAATCCATTTGAAGAGAAATTCTTAAAAACTATTTGCACAATGATAAACATTACTTAAAATGTGCAAGATGCTAGCTTATTTATCATACAATACAAAATACACACGTATGTATATGAATATATAAGTATTTATGTATATGTGTATGTACTTTTATGAGTACATGTGTGTGTGTGTGTGTGTGTGTGTGCATATGTATGTATGTCTGTCTGTCTGCCTATACACACATACACACACACACACACATATGCCAGATGGTCTGCAAATCTAACAGAAGCCTCAAAAGACATATATATATCATGAACTCTCCCATCATTAGATGACATACAAAGGGTGGATAAAAAGTTTTTAGCCTTGAAGTCTTGTACCTTCATCAGAAGTTTTGTACCATGTTTTGTTATTTTGAGGCTAAAGACTTTTCATACACCCCTCATGTGAGGGTTCAGGAATTTCTTGCCAGACAACCACACAGATGATTTATCTATAGTGATAAAATATTTGTGTTCACATAAGCTCACTCCCTCCATCAAGTTGATATTACCTGTACAAGTGCACCTTGTGCCACATGTCAGATGACAAAATGATCGCAGAGCAACGTGAAATGAAGTGTTTTGCTCAAGAATACAACACAACACCAGGTCTAGGAATCGAACACACAATCTTGCAGTCATGAGTGCAACACCCTAACCACTATATATAAAATATATATAAAATAATGAAGGTTGCTTGACACTGTTCAAAACCAAAAAGGAAATAATTCACCATCATTAAAATGTGATGAAGGGTACAGGGAATACCAGCATTGTTATAAATTAGAGTCATTGTGCTTTTTGTGGCTAAAGAGTTCTTTGACTCTTATTTTTAGCAATGTTGGTGCTCCCTGCACTCTTCATCATATTTTAGTGACACGGAGCAAATAATTCAGGAGAAAATATTTGCAAAGATATCATTGACTCTATTATTATCTAGTGTAACAATTTAAAACTGATAATAACAGAATCAATAATATAGGTGATTGAAGGCCCAAAAAAGCATTAAATAGCTAAAGGATTAAAATTAATCAAAGGACATACCAAGTATGTCTACCTGCAGGAAATAACAGTCAAAACTCTTATTTAAACCTTGCAGAATAGTCGTGACTTAGATAAGAGTCCTGACTGTTATTTCCAACAGGTAGACATAATTAGTATGTCCTTTGATTAATTTTTATTATATATATACATGTGTGTGTGTGTGTGTGTATATGTAAACATTATTGGTTATACTTAGTCCATGTGCTTTATTTATATGCCAATTTGCTGCAGGATAGCATCCTGGGAAAGCTCCCTACATGACACTGGGTGTTAAAGAACACTGAATGTCTCCAAGTTTGAGGCAACTCGCAAGAATGATGAATATCCTTATTTCCCTATTATTGTAGGCCTTTGGTACTATGTACTCTACACACATTAAGCCAAAATATATTGCTGGTCTAGGACATCTATGTAAATAGTGTGAAGCTTATTTGCTGATGTGCTGTGGAATAGCTCTCATGAAACAAAATCAAATTTCAAATTAAAAGCAGCTCTGATAACGTAAATGTTTTTAGATGTACATACATAATGTTTGCTGTCTGTACAGCAATTCGCTGCAACATAGTGTCCTGAGAAAGATCTCTACATGTGCCAATTGTTAAAGAAAACTGAATGTCTCAGACCAGGAGAGTTACTCACCTTAAGAAGACAAGGGTGGCTCTTTGAATTAAAGGTACAACTTATTTTTACCTGCTGAGAGGACTGAAGCAATGTGCCACTGGGAATCGAACTCACAACCTTATGATCCTGATCCAAATACCCTAATCACTAAGACATGCAGCTATGCACCTTCTTCAGACACACACACACACACACAATATATTAAAAATGAACTTCAATCTTGCTTGCTTGCAATGTTACACAGCTATACTGGCACATAATGAGAAAATACCATGAATTAAAGCCCCTTTTGAATATGAATACAAACGGAATAAAACAAGTTTTGTGTAAATTGGACAACTGGTTCTTGAGATATAGGGGTTTTGTGGTATAAATATTCAAAACAG
>NC_068983.1:112378123-112379357 GCF_001194135.2 Octopus bimaculoides
AGAAGAAACTGTAACCTTTCAATTAGACACATTAGTGACTTTAACTTGACAACGAAAAAATGCAAATTGTTTTTTACAGTAAATGTTTCTATTTTCACTTTTGTTAAACACAATATTTTAATCATTTAGAAATATCTTTAAATGAATGTGATATCAAAAATGTAAGTTATTTATAAGTATTTATATTTTAGCTTTCTTTAAACAGACAATATTTCAATCATCATCATCATCATCATCATCGATTTGGCTGCTATTTCTAGCACGCCCTGCTATCCCGTAATAGCTATTTGTGATAAAGGACCTGAAATAGCCATTATGTGGTAGCAGGGCATGCAAGAAATAGCAGCCAGATCTTTCCTTTTCTGGGGAAAAAAGGCCATTTACAAATGATTTCAATATCACATTTGTTGAAAGCATATGAAATAACCTGGAAAAAAAACTCTCATGAAACAAAACTCTGTTGGTGGGAAACTCAAAGTTTCCTGGAAAACTGAGGTCCCCACAACTCCCCCACCCTTTCTTTTCTGGGTGAAAGTGGCTTGCGGTGGGTTTGGAAGTAAAATACATTGAATGCACTTGTAAAAACCTGAGGGAAAAAAATCATTTCACACCAAAGTACAAACGGGTCCTTTATGAAATATTTACCTAAGAATGTGACAGGCATGCAAATAAAAGGATCGATGAGACTGATAAAGCAAGGGCTGAGTATCTGGCAGAACAGAGGGAAAGAGACAGAAGCAGGTGAGATAAGGAATCGGACACTTGGAGAACTGAGTGTCTGGTGAATACAAATGGAATAAAACAAGTTTTGTGTAAATCGGACCATGGGTTACTGAGATATGTGTTTTTTTTCAAGTACCTTTATAAATAGCCAAACTGGCATATAATAGGAAAAATACTTTGAAAGTAAGGTATCATTGAAATGTGAAAACACACGGAATAACAAGTTTCATGTAAATTGAACCATGGATTCCCAAGATACATGGTTTTTTTGGGGGGTACCTTGAACTACTGATGACCCAACACATTACAGATAGTCTAGTCTAGTGTATGTATATATATATATATATATATTTGTTTTGCAAGATTTATTGGCTAAACTGGCAATATGACCATCCCCAAATACAATAACATATATATATATGCAAACGGACAGAGACTTAGAGACAAGTTACTTGAAGCATTTAATGAAATAGAAGGGGATATAGCATCATACAACGTGGAAGACAATTGG
>NC_068983.1:112379408-112383020 GCF_001194135.2 Octopus bimaculoides
ATATATATATATATATATATATATATATATATATATAAATTATAAAAAAATAATAAACAGAAAATAGGTGAAAAAATATCTTATGAATGATGTTATAAAGATCCTCAACTGACTAAATTAAAATTTCTACTAAAAAGTATTGAGAATATAATAACTATGTGATATTTTAATGCTCGAAATTAACCATCTGCAAGAGCTTTTTACTAAAATATCAGCTAATAATGTCTTGATTTAATCAGATATCTCTCTATAAAAGACCTGCAATATTTTATGCAATGATAATCGAACATGCTCAAAGGTTTACCTTGTACAAATATCTCTTCCATCTATAGCAACTACAAAGATAGATTTTAACTAAAATATAGATACCAATTCAATTATATGAAATTGTATGGTATGATGGGTTATGATTTCTCACTACAAAACGTTTTATTCTAGCTTTTATTCAAATGTCTTAATATGAAAACTCTTTGAATCAATAACATCAAGAAAGCGTGAAGAAAGAGCATGGAAAGAAGTTTTAGCTAAATCAATAACTATACACACAAAGAGATTTTTACAACAGGGGTTGAGTGAGAGAAATAAATTGTCCTGTCTATTCTATAGCATTGACCTGATGCTCACAATTAAGAGTTCTATATTTAAGTGTTATATTATGGTACATGTACACCTGCACTAGTGATATATCCTGTATACCCAAAAGCTATGTTGGGAAGTCATGAAAATGGCAGTGAGAGAAATTCAATGGGAATTCAAAAACATTAAGAATTTTACAGCTGAAAATTTTGAAGAAATAATTAAAAACAATCACTCACCCTGACAAGATCTGTTAACAAGGAAAGTTTGAATTCCCAGTCAAGCTTGATATCGAAGTTACATATAACATCCTGGAAATAAACATGAAATGATATCATTTAAGTACATTTCAGCAATATGTTTAAATAAATTCATAGATGTATTTCTCAAATAATGGCTGAAATATTAAGCTATGTAATTGTGTGTATAGGCTAAAAGTTTAAACTCTGCTATTATTGGGATCTCTTTGATAAATCACTTTGATCACATTGAATAAATTGAAATTGATGAACATTCTGTAACCACCCACTCATTAATAATTTATATCTATATATGAATATTTATAAGCGCTTAGGATGAAAAATAGATATGCAGGTAAGAAATAGAAACATCACTTTATATTTGAAGATATTTTAAAAGATGTTCAGTTTCTGTTAAGAATTCTGAAGAAAATAAAGGAGATATTGCTTTATCAGGGATCTGCTAGTTTAAATTCTACCATCTACTCTGCATTGGTGAAGCTGGTGAGTCATTAACATCTGCTAAAACTCATGTAACAATAGAAAGAGCAGTCAAATGTCTCAAAACTTCTTCCCAGAGATCTGCCATTCCATTGTACCTAGAGCACGTACCGTTTTCTCTTATATAGCATTATAGTTGATGCAACAGTCATAGATACAAAGAGAAATAAAAAGTGCCATCTTCATCATCTTGTCGTCGTCGTCATCATCATCATCATCATCATCATTATCATCATTTAACGTCTGTTTCCCATGCTGGAAAGGGTTGCACAGTTTGATATCAACTGACCAGCTGAAGGGCTGTTCAGGCTTCATGCCTGTTTTGGCATGGTTTCTAAGGCTGGATGCCCTTCCAAACGTCTCACATTGTTGAAATTTTTATTCCATTTCTCTTTCGCTTCCAGATTGGCGTCTGTTTATAAGCAAATTGTTTTTTTTTTAAATGTGCTTGGTTGTTTTTCTTTTCCACTTGTTTGTATTTGAGTAAATAAACATAAAGAGACATTTAAATATTCACATATGAAGCCGGCAAGCTGCCAGAATCACTGGCATGCAGGCAAAAATTATTAGCAGCATTTCTTCTGTCCTTACGTTTTGAGTTCAAATATCATTGAGGGTAACTTTGCTTTTCATCCACCTGGGGTTGATAGAATAAGGACCAGTTGAGCACTGATGTCCATGTAATTGACTTACCCACTACTAGCTCTATGCCAAAATTTGAAATCACTAGTTGCATATGAATGTTTATTGTTTTATTTGTTTCAGTCATTGGACTATGGCCATGCTGGAACACATATATGTGTTTACATACATTTGTTCGTGTGTGTAAGTATGACAGTTTACAGGAGTTTCTCTTGATTGTTTAGAATGGTAAAAATGGCAAAGAGCTGAACTACATGATATTTTTTACCCCTTATACATTCTGGGTACCTTCCAGAATTGATAAAATTGTAAAATCGTGTACTGAACATGTTACAGAAATTATTACTTTCTAGTATTTAGTTATATATTGGTTCCAAATCTTGACATGGCTAATTTGCTTTGAATTTTTTGAAGATTGATAAAATTTTTTGAAGATTGATAACATTTCTACCAGTCAAGTACTGAGATCGATATAATAGTCTCTAGTTTGACAGTATTGTTACAGTATCAGAGAAAATGTCTTATACTTAGTTTTGGTTCTCTGTACTCTGAGGTCTTTGCATTTCATCCTTTTGGTGTGGATAAAATATAGTACCAGTCAAATACTGAGGTTTGATATAATTAACCATAAATTTCTTTCCCTGTTTTAACAACTGTTAGAATGCCAGACAAAATGACATGCAGTGTTTGTTCCAGCTTTTCACACTCTGAACTAAAATCCTGTCTGTCTGTATGTATGTATGTATGTAGGTTTGCATGTATGTATGTATGTATGTATGTATGTATGTATGTGCATGAGTGCATATGTGTGTGCGTGTGTGTATTTTCTGGCCTCGACCAGAGTTGCACACCATCACATAAGAAGTGCTTTTCATTTCAAATCTACTGCAAAAATGTCAGGTTAGAGGGGTGTTTGACTTTACTTGGTCCCAGCAAAAGTTGGTGACAGGAACGCTATCTGGTCTTAGAAAATTTGAGAGATTCTGCCCAACCCTGGCAAGCATGGAAAAGTAAATATCAAACGATGAGGATAATGATGAAAATAAAGTTCTTTCAAATTTTCTTTCTCTCTTTGCATTATAATGCAATTTCAGTACTATTAAATTGTTCTTGACTATGTTCTGTTCTTCCTTCTATATCACACTATTTAATGAGGAATATGTGCACTTTCATTGGTGTGACTATAAATATCTTATTTTGGTTATTCTAAGTGTATCTAATGTATAGGTGTCATGTACAACTGTATGAGCATCAACATTCCATTTGTCAGTCTATCAAAATTACAAAGTTAAACATTTGAAGGCAAGAAGAATTGTTGTATTCTGGTGTTAATAAATTATAGTCCAATTACCATGACCATTCACCTACTTCTTAGGGAAAATATTCTGTTTTGGATAGCAGACACTTTCCTTGGAGAAATAAGACATGACAGAATTTTTATTCATCATTACTCTTTAACGTTATTAATTCTTTTAAACTCACTTTAAACATGGAAAGATGTTTGCTGTTGTAATTGTATAAGAGAGAATATTCTTCTTATAGGCCAAGTGTGATGAAAAGAAGTTGACTGGAGTACTGGATGCTGCCATCAGACTATAGGACTTGTGTTTTTACTTATATATATATATATATATATATATATATATATATATAT
>NC_068983.1:112383538-112387672 GCF_001194135.2 Octopus bimaculoides
TATATATATATATATATATATATATATATATATATATCACCATCGTGAAGGTTTGTGGTTTAGTGGTTAGGGTATTCAGCTTATGGTCATAAGGTCATGAGTTCAATTTTCAGCAATATGTTGTTTCCTTGAGCAAGTCACTTTATTTCATGTTGCTCCAGTCCACTCAGCTAGCAAAAATGGGTTGTACCTGTATTTCAAAGGGTCAGTCTTGTCACACTCTGTGTCATGCTGAATCTCTCTGAGAACTACATTAAGTGTACATGTGTTTGTGGAGTGCTCAACCACTTGCACATTAATTTCACAAGCAGCAGGCTGTTCCATTGATTGGATCAACCAGAACACTTGTTGTCCTAACCGATGGAGTGCCATAAAATATATTACCATCAAATACACCTGCCTCTTTCTTCACCATTCATTATATTCACCTCTACCTCCATCCCTAATCACCAATTTCCCTTGTCTCATTTTTGTATGAACTTACTCAACCATTTTTTCTGACTCTCTGTACCTATTCTTTCTTGAACTCAACTTCTTGAACATTGAAAGTATTCCCTGACAACTCTTCGCAACTATCTTTATCACTCATTTGATCCCAGCAACCCTTCCTCATATAATGCAGGATAACCACATATCTCTTCTGCTTGTCCATGCCCTTCTGTCTTTCAACACCTGGTGTAAGTAAAGCTGCTTCCTTCTTCATTACATCCCCACTCAATCAAGGGACCTTATTCCATTTTCTTTTTTTTGTCTTGCAAATTACTTAGAAACCTCAGTAGTACCAGCATCATAAAAAATATCAGTAACACTTCATAAAAATGGTTGGTACTAAGAAGGGCATTCCACACTAAAAAAACACACCAAAGGAGGTGAGAGTTTGATGCAGCCCTCCTGCTCATGAGATCCTGTCAAACTGGCCAACTCATGGAAGGCAGACACTATATCATGATGATTTCTATAAATATGTATGTTTGCTTGATAAATGTGTGTGTGTGTATGTGTGTGGGTTTGAGATTATGTATGTTTCCATGCAGTTTCTATCTACCAAATCTGTTCATAGGGCATTTTTAGTTTGTGGCTACTGTAGACGAAACTTTCCAAAGATGCCATGATACCATGCAGTGAGAAGGACTTTCAAAACCACATGATTATGAAACAAACGCTCTATTTACACAGCCATGCCTGCACCTAACCAGGAGAACCATATGACATAAAAATACCGAGCAATAAAGAGAATGAAGTGGGTGATGACAGAAAAATTGATTCCATAACATAGTCTGTTAAAAAGTTTATTGTGGCAGTGACAGAGGGTTTTGCTAGCAAAATACAACAGCTTATTGAAGAATAGTGTTATAGAGATAGTTGTAAAATCATAGTCTCTCTCTCTCTCTCTTTCTCTCTCCCCATCTCCCTCCCTACCCCTCTCACTCTTTTATTCGTTACCTTCACTCTATTGCTTTATCTTTCAATAAACTCTGTTTTTTGTAAAATAAATATCACTTATGTGATACTAGATTATATAAGCACATATGTGAGAAAAGGAAAAGAAATAGTTTTTAAGGGTTATTATCCTGATATGGAATCTCTTTTCCCATCTTTTGCAAGTAATCACTTCATCCCTATGAAAATACACTGATGTGAAATAGATTTCAAAATGATTTTTTTTTGTTTTTGTTTTTTTGATATGGTAAAGAATGAGAATCCATAACTCTTAATAATAAGCCCTTACTTTGATTGGCACTTCTTTTTTTTCTCTCAAATCTATCCTTATAAAATCTAATATCATCTTAGTGATTTTCTATTGCAAGAAATACAGAAACACTAGAGAGACAAATAATTACAGAGATAAGGTAATGTGGAAAGAGTATTTTGGGGAGAGAGAGAATTACTGGCCCTACGTGTGTTTCTATGTGTTTCTCAATATTTGTATGCATGTCTGCCTCTGCTTCTGTCCTTCTGCCTCTTTCTCCCTCTCTCTCTCCTGCTCCTTCTCTCTCTCTCTCTCTCACACACACACACATATGCACACACACATACACACACACACACGCACCCTCACATTGGTTCCTGGCTATTCGGAAGCAGCTAGGTGGGTGAGTGAAACTATGCTTATTAGCAAGTCTTTTCACATTCCGCACAAAAAATATTAATTGCCCCATGTCCCACAAATGGTTCATTCATATTTGAGTTTAAGCTGCTCAAGCAAAATGCCAAGTCTATGACAGTCATGGGTAAACTGCATCCCATGGGACTTTCTGAATGACATGCCAAAGAAAAATTTTCTTAGTAATGCATTTTTCCCAATGATGTGTTGTTTCATGTGGTCCATGCTTAGTCAACAATGTCAGGGAAAACTCACCCACTTCCCAAACTGTGTGGCATTTAACTAGCAATATAACATTTACAAGTCCAGTATCCAAACCACAAAAGATGATGTCACACATCATACAACCTTTAAGTTATCCTGCCTTCCAAACAACACCCAATCCTTTTGGCTGCCTACCAAAAGGATTTCCAACAGTGTAGAATCCAGATCTCTCCCAATTCATAGCAACAATGATTCTGTGAGTAGTATTCCTTCAGAGATCAAGCTATCAGCCAATGGATAATCTCTCACTCACCAAATATATATATGTTATAATTTAGAACAAACAGTAAAAGGTTGTCATTATAGTACTCAGAGTTTTGAATGCCAGAGCAAAGAGCTATGATACATTCTCATCAGATATTAATGGCAACATATAATGACAGCCTTTTACCTTTTATTCTAATTTATAACATATATAAATAATTCTCTATTTCTCTAATATTGTGGTCTCATTCTTTTGTTGTTATACATTTTATTATTATTATTATTATTATTATTATGGTATATTTTTTTATATATTATTTTTTATTTTTTTGTAAAAAACATTTTCATTCTCCCTCTTCTTGAAAATTTGCCATGCAATGAAAGCCAGTTAGAAATCCTTTTTAATCCTCCTTATACACATCTATATTAAAATATGCTTTCAGTTTAGCATTCTGCCTTATTATTATTTTTTATTTTCCTATATATATATATATATATATTGTTGTCAAAGATGATGAATAATGAATGTTCGGCTTTTGCAAAATTACCTGCACAAGAGATTTGTTTATAGTGATCAGATGTGTCAAATCGACATTGCCTGAACAAGTGCCTGGAGTACCACATATTGAGTTTCAAAGTGATCACAGGGCAATATGAGATGAAGAGATTTGCTCAAAAACACAACACATTACCACTATATTTCACTATATTGCCCAGACTATCTATTGTTGTTATACATCATTGATTACAGTATTTCTTCACATTGTTTAGCTTTCTGAATGATATCACCCCACTAGCTAGACAAGCAAGCCAATACTCCTCCTGAAAAGAATGCCACTCCATTACAGGGTCACCCATTTACAGCTGAGTGGCCGGGCAATGTGAATGAAGTGTTTTACTCAAGAATACAACTCACCACCAGCCTGGGAATCAAAACCATGATCTCATGATTTTGAGTGCTACACCCTAAGCACTGTATATGTGTGTACATACACAATCATCATTGTCATCGTTGTCATCATTCTGATCATCAATGTTGTTGTCTTAAAATTTACATGTGTTTTTTTGTCTTCATGTTTCTATGGGTTGAACAGAATTTGTACAGTCAGAATTTCTGTGGCTGCATGACCTCCTGCCTACAACATTAATCTGTTTTCAAATAATGGAATAGTTTGTCAAGGACTAGACATATTTTCTCAGAACATTAGAAGTGATGTCCATCGATAGCACGATGGTGACACTCATTACAATTATCCTGTGATGTCAAGATAAGATGTCACAAACAAACACACACATACACATGCACAAATGCGCATACACACACACACACACACACACACACATACATATAATGGACTTCCTTCAGTTTCTGTTCAGCAAATCTACTCACAAGGCTTTGGTCAGCAGAAGGCACATGCCCAAAGTGCCATAGGGTTATGTATATATATATATATGTGTGTGTATATATATATATAATAATATTAGGGACAAAATCCAAAATTACAGGTAAAAACTCGATTAAAATCAATTTATAAAAAATTAAAATTAAATTGAGCTTTACA
>NC_068983.1:112387986-112390609 GCF_001194135.2 Octopus bimaculoides
ATATATATATATATATATGCACACACGTGTGTGTGTATATATGTATATATATGTATGTATATATGTATATGTGTGTGTGTGTGTATATATATATATATAAACAAAGAAAAAATTAAATAGAGAGATACAATTAACAATCCAATAATTTATTTATATTATAACAAAATATACTATGAATATAACACAATATAAGATAACATAAACAATTATTAAAACATCAAAATGCTAACAATTTGTTTTGATTATATACATTTTTTTATATATATAAACAATTCCATTGTAAATAAGTCTCTTCATAGGCAGAGTTTAAAGAAAGACATTCCCTATGAAAGGACAGCTAGATTGTAAAACATTAATTCAAATGCCTATGTATTATGAGCGTGAGTGTTAACTATTCAATTACATATCAATTACAATTAAAAAATAACAAAAATATTATGATGGACAAAATAATTAAGTGAAATATATCGAAATATATTCCTATATATCTAAAAGAAATATTAATCCAAACTTGTTTATGTCTAAGAGAATCTTTTGCTATTATGATATACAACAATAATATATATGTGTATATAATTAAGTATCAGGGTCTTGCTTTATCTAGAACTGTAATGAAATGTGTAAAGAAAATATAAATGAAAATTATATCTTTAATATACAATAACTCTTCTATTTATTTAAAGCTATTGATATAAAAAAATGTTGATTAAAGTGACTAATAGGAATGTTCTATAATTATTGCTTATAATAATTTATATTGTGTTATCGGAGGGATAATTCCGTAATAAATATGAATAGAAAGCTAATAATAAAGATTTCTTTGTTTTCTTAATTTATTGCAGGGAGAATTCCATAATAAATTTGAAGGTAAACAAAATGGCTGTAAACACTATAACCTAAATACCCTATAGATACAGAGTTAGGTTATAATAATGGATATAAGCATATAAATATGAAGATAAACTTATGGCTGTAAACACTATTACGTAATAAAAATTTCCTGTGTTCACCTAATTTATCTTAGGGAGAATTCTAAAAAAGTTTGAAGATAAATTATAATAATGATAACAATGATAATAATAGATAAATAATTTATTTGACTTAATAAATAAATTTAATAACCAAAATGATTATTATAGTATTGTATTGTTTATAAATTGTATTCTTATTACAGCAATATTATTTTGTTAATTCTGAATGAATTAATAAAATTTGTATATACACAATTTATAGTCATTTAATTTAAAAATAATAATATAAATTATTTTATCATGAATGATCCTTAATACTTGTTTTGATATATTACTTAATTCATACTTATTTACAGAGTTTTGTCTTCCATAATATATGAATGATAATCTTCATTTAAGAAACTCAAAATCCGGTCACTTCTAAAATACTTGTAATATGTTGATATCCATTATTATAGCATAACTCAGTGTTTATATCCAATAATTATAGAACATTCCTATTAGTCACTTTAAACAGTACTTTTTTATATCAATAGCTTTAAATAAGTAGAAGAGTTATTATGTTTTAAAATTTATATATAATTTATCATTTATATTTTCTTTACACATTTCTAGATAAAGCAAAACCCTGATACTTAATTATATACACATATACATCATTGTTGTATATCATAATAGCAAAAGATTCTCTTAGACATAAACAAGTTTGGAATATATTTCGATAGTTGTAGATTTCACTTAATTATTTTGTCCATCATAATTTTTTTGTTATTTTTTAATTGTAATTGATATGTAATTGAATAGTTAACACTCACGCTCATAATACATAGGCATTTGAATTAATGTTTTACAATCTGCCGTCCTTTCACACGGAATGTCATCTTTCTTTAAACTCTGCCTACAAAGTGACTTATACACAAGGGAATTGTTTATATATAAAAACAATATATATAAGTCAAAACAAATTGTTGGCATTTTGATGCTTTAATAATTGTTTATGTTATCTTATATTGTGTTATATTCATAGTATATTTTGTTATGATATAAATAAATAAATTATTGGATTGTTAATTGTATCTCTCTATTTAGTTTTATCTTTGTAATTTACATTATACCAACATTTAGTTGGTAATCAACTGACGTACGAGTGAACTGGATGTTTCACACACTCTTCTGAAGGAATTTTTTCCTTAGTTTGTTAATATATATATATATATATATATATATATATATATATATATATATATATATATATATACATATGTATATGTATGTGTATATACATATATGTATATGTATGTGTATATGTATGTATATACACATACTTGACATTAAATACACTGAAATGTGTTTAGACTCAAGTTTTGACTGCTATCTCTAGCATGGTGGTATCTCTTAGATACCATTAATTATAATTTTAGCATCATCATCATCATCATCATCATCGTTTAACGTCCGCTTTCCATGCTAGCATGGGTTGGACGATTTGACTGAGGACTGGTGAAACCGGATGGCAACACCAGGCTCCAATCTAATTTGGCAGAGTTTCTACAGCTGGATGCCCTTCCTAACGCCAACCACTCAGAGAGTGTAGTGGGTGCTTTTACGTGTCACCCGCACGAAAACGGCCACGCTCGAAATGGTGTCTTTTA
>NC_068983.1:112393677-112399127 GCF_001194135.2 Octopus bimaculoides
TATATATATATATATATATATATATATATATATATATATGCACATATATATTTATATATTATAGAAATGTGCATATAATTTCTTTTGGAGAAGTAATTATTCACACATATATTGCATGAAGAACCATACCTACAACAATACCAGAGATTGACATCAAGAGTTCCAGGAACCTGGATTATGCAAGAAATTGGTGTTAAGTGGTCAGAAGCATTACAGGGTTAACTAGCAAGCTTTGAGCTGCAAACCAATGGCTTGCTCAATCTGTCAAATTTCTATTTGTTATGGGATGTAGCATATTGCTGTGGTGACCTTCAGCTGTTACTGCCACTATTATATATTAAGTACACTACTCAAAGATAGATTGGTTTCTTTTGATTCCTGTGTTGCCTTTTTAATCAAAACTTCTGTACTGTTGTTTCTATTTTGTTTTCAGTTTTTCATTTTAAGTCTTTGTGTATGTTACTTTTGTTGTGTTAACCAGGTTTATCTTCTTCCCACAGATTTCTCTATTTGGTGTTCTTTTTATCAACACTAACTTAACTCTTATACACACACATACACACACACATACACACACACATACACACCACGTGCATGCACATACATACACACACACACACAGGACTGTTATAAATATGTGTGAATCTTTATTTTACCATCATAATTTTAACATACACTTTTCCATGCTTGCATGGATTGGGCAAAGCTCATTGAAGCAGATTTTCTATGACTAAATTCTCTTCTTATCATCAAATGTCATCTGTTTTTGAACAAGATACTATTTTCCTTTGGCCAGACATGTTCTTGCAGAATATTTGAAATGAATGGCACTGCATAGATGATAATGATGCTCATTTACAAAAATAATGTGATGTCAAGACATGGAAACACAAATATACACACATTCACACTCACACACATAAACATACATACTTACATACATAATGCTTACATACATATATACATACATACACATATATGTGTATGTGTGTGTGTGTGTATGTATACATACAGAAGCTGCACAAAATAATGGAAACACCTAGCATGATAGCATCATAATTTTGAAATATCTATAAAACCATCAAAAGCATGTTTTTTTTTTTTTTGATCTGTTATTAGTGTTGCTTAATGTGTTTTGCTAAAATTACCGTTTCTTTTCAGATATCATAAAAAAAGAGTAATTAAAATTCATTAAAATGACAGATCTATTGGACTTTCAAAGAGGTTGAATTGTTGGTGCTCATATGGCAGGCGCTAGCATAACAAAAGCAGTCAAAATGTTTGGCGTATCAAGAAGTACTGTCGTGAAAATAATGACAGTCTTTGAGAAAGAGGGAAAATCTCCTCGTCAGAACAAAATTCCGGAAGAAAGCCAAAACTTTTCGATAGGGAACGTCGGACTCTTATGCAAATCATTAGAAAAGATCACAAAAGTACAGCTCCCGAAATTACTGCAGAGCTTAATGTCCACCTTGAAAACCCAGTTTCCACAAAACTGTTCACCGGGAGCTGCACAAGGCCGGATTTTATGGGAGGGCTGCTCTCAGAAAACCACTACTTTCAAAAACAAACATTGCAAAGCATTTAGAGTTGAGTAAAAACCTACAGAATTGGTCCCTAGACCAGTGGAAGAATGTTATTTTCTTGAACGAGCCATCCTTTACCCTATTCCCGACCTTGAGTATCTGTGTGGAGACAGCCAAAACCCAGACTGCTTTCTTCCAACTGTTAAGCATGGAGAAGGATCTGTGATGATCTGGGGGTCTATATCTTGGAAATCTGCTGGCCCACTGGTTTCCCTTCATGGCAGAATTAATAATCAAGATTATTTAATCATTTTATCTGATCAAATTCATCCTATGGTTGCAGAGCTGTTTCCGGAGGGAAAACGCAATCTTTCAGGATGATAATGCACCAATTCACACAGCTAAAGTTGTTACTGAAGGGCATGAGGAACATTATAGTGAAGCTGAACATCTTATCTGGTCACCACAGTCCCCAGATCTCAATATTATTGAACATTTATAGGGCATTTTCCAAAAGCAAGTAAGGAGTCAATATCCTCCACCATCATCACTTCAAGAACTGGAAACTGCTTTAGCTGAAGAATCATCATCATCATCATCATCATCGTTTAACGTCCGCTTTCCATGCTAGCATGGGTTGGACGACTTGAATGAGGACTGGTGAAACCGGATGGCAACACCAGGATCCAATATAAATTTGGCAGAGTTTCTACAGCTGGATGCCCTTCAATTCCTTTGGAAACAATTGAAACTTTGTACGAGCCCATGCCTCATATAATTCAAGCTGTAATTACTGCCAAAGGCGGTCCACCCCATATTAACATAAATTTGTTTGAAATTTTAAGGTGTTTTCATTATCTTGTCCAACCCCTGTATATACATGTCAATGAACTACCAACGAAAACTCATAGACACCCATGACATAATAATCCAACTGCTTGTACCAGTCCTGTACAACACACTCGATCAAATAAGCCTACCAAAAGATATAGGAATCAGGATGTTCTCTGGTTCAAGCTGATTTTTGGTTGGCATGTTTCAACCAAGATCACTGGAAAAAATTTGTTGCTGCTTTGAGCAATCGTTTTTCTAAATCTAATCAGTATCATGCTATTTTTAATTGGCACACCACGAAAGTATCCTACGCCAACTCTGCTAATTTAGAGCAGCTTATGTATCGCATAAACAATAGCAAAATGTGGCAAAGGTTCAGTAACCCACCTATTGGATCTAGCAAACATATGTATTTAAATACCAACCTAGGCGATATAAACTGCAATGATAAACACCAATTACAACAAAATTGTAGTAATGGAAATACTTATGATACAGATATCACAGTAACAATGTTGGTAAATGAAGTTGGGACTGCCTTATATACAAATAAATAAAAAAAAAATGCTCATACAGAGAAAAATTAAAATGTTCCTTGATGAATCTCTGTATGTGTACAAATCTTGTATATTAATGTACCATGCACACACGGAGAGGGCCATATGTTTGCATTGGGCAGACGACTGATTCATTTAAGAATTGTTATCATAACCATGTTGCCAGCATTAAGGCAATCAATAAGAGACATTAAGCATCTTTGGCAGCTGAAGGGGAATAAAATGAAGTACAGCATAACTTGGTCCACAGTAAAGTACGTGAAACCATACAATATAATTTCCAGGAGATGCTGTCTCTGCTCCAAGAAATCCCTGTCTATTCTGTGGACTAAACGCAAAGATCATTAATAGAATTTCTGAAAGACTCTTGAGATGCCTACATGCATATAAATGTACTTTCGCACAAGGCAGGGGGAATGAATTTTGAATAACTGTTAATATAATTTAATTTACTTTAAAGTATGGATGACTTAAGTTTACTTTTAACTTCCCCATTCTTGCAAACACCAAGTAGATAGTTAATTTGGTTTGTGACCATGAGAGCACCAAGCCTCACGTATGTGTATGCTCACATTTTTGTGGATGCTTGTATGAGTGAGTGTACTCGTGCCATGCAGCTTGTCCAAGGGCTTTTATACATCCAGATCTGTTAACGGTTATTTTCAATACTTTCCTTGCTGGATTGCATATTCGTTTCTCTTTTTGTCATCTGCGATTTTATTTTTTATCTTCTATATAAATGAAGATATTTCCTCCATCTGGCTGCTTTTCCTTCTACAAAATGGAAGTTACATTGCAGAACTGTTATTTTATTGAGTCGCATCCATTTATCACCCGACAAGATACATTTGCAAATCTGGATGCTCTTGAACCAGTTGTTGAGTGTTCCACCCATGAGGGATCAATGCTAGATGTGGCGAAACATTTGTCAGGATTAATAAATTCTCATATGTTCCATCTCTCATTTCCATATATATTTATACATAAGTATGCATGCTACTGTTTATTTCAAAATTTCTTGGCAATAGAGAAAGAGCTGGTTTCTAATCTAGATTCAAGGCTCCTTCATTGGGATTTCAACATCAACAACAGGGTATTTTTGTTTATATGTATATATATATATGTGCAGATTTATATGTTTTGTTTTATGTATGTATTCTCATGCATATTGTTGCATATCTAGACATGCACATATATATTTAAATGATAAACTTCTGGAAAGTTTTACAGATTTTTACAGTTCCAGTGATGGATTGGATCTGTAGTCTTCAAATTAGCTTTCTCCTTTCTGGTTTTGAGAAGCCTAATTTCTCAAGATTGATATTTAGGCAGTGTGTTACATATCCCAGGGCCCAAATAATTACAGGTATAAACCTGACCTTGTAATCTGGATAGAGTAACTGTAGATTTCTCAATAGATCTGTGTAGGTGTTCTCTTTCTCATTGAACTTCAGCTTTATGTTAACATCTGCTGGCCAGCTAATTTCCACAACTGTGCACAGTTTCTTTTCTCCTTCCCAAATCATTATATCAGGTTTGTTGTGCTTACATTTTATTGTTGTATGTATGTATATACCTATGTATGCATGTATGTACATACCTATGTATGCATGTATGTATGTACGTATGTATGTATGTATGTATGCATGTATGTACATACCTATGTATGCATGTAAGTATGTATGTATGTATGTATGTATGCACATACATACATACGTTTGTATGTATATATGCATGTGTCAGATCACTTGTGAGGTCTCTCATGTGTGCTAATGGTAACATGGAATCCATACAATATGTTGCATGGTCGGATTGTTGGCAACTTAACCAGTACTCCAACCAAAGCTTGCCTGGCGAGGAGGGTTACTAGAAACCCAGGAGGACTAAAAACTTGACCTGTCAAAAGGACAGTTCTACCTAGTGTAAGTTCTATGACTATCTATCAATAACACAATCCCTCAGACATTCCAGGTTGGTGTCCAGCATCCTAGAAGACCACTGGGCGTGAGGCAGACCTTAACTTTACCTAGCATGTCTCTAGGAGATGGTCAATGATATAAAACCACATATGTAAGGAATAACATTGGACATTTTGGAGATCTTTTGCTTGTGCTTGAGATCATAGTGCTCCCACATTCCTAAGCTTGCAACCTATATTGGCACTGGATATTTTGGTCTGACTTGTTTCTTGATTATAACAGTAGGGTGGAAAGGGTCTGTTACTGGACTTATAATAATTGGCTATGCAATGGCCAGCAAGGTGTCTATCTGATGCCTAATCAAGTAGGAGGACACCACAGTGAGTATGGAAGCAGCAGTCTTTAATCCAGGTGAAGCCAGCTTCTGGTGCAATAACCTCATGCACAGTCATTGCTAGCACTGGTCAGTAATGTTCTTCCTCATTCATAAGTGGATAGCCATCATTATCATTATCATCATCATCATTGTCATCATCATATCTGTCTGTCTGTCTGTCTGTCTGTCTCTCTCTCTCTCTCTCTCTCTCTCTCTCTCTCTCTCTCTCTCTCTCTCT
>NC_068983.1:112400574-112414027 GCF_001194135.2 Octopus bimaculoides
CTATATGTGTGGGTTCGTGTGCACAGCCTTACTCGGATGTCCCCTTACTCTCATGTGTGCATATATAAGTTTTTATAAGCAAACATTCCACCACATACGTTGTTTGTGGTATCAGCTCTATTAGCCGTATCTAGAAAGCTGTAAGTGTTTTTTAGAAAGGAAGTTTTGTTGAGTGTGTGTGTGTCATTTCTGTATATATTGGAAGGTTCTATGTAGAAGTTCATTTTATATAAGTTATTAATGTTCTAGTAGCAATAACAGTGATGGTGACGATGATGTTGACGACAATGAAGAGGCTCGCCACCTTAATACTTTGCGTTCAATATATATTGAATGCAACATTGTGATCTCACCTTCTTTTCTATAATAATTCCTTGGAAAATATATTTTTCTCTGATAACAATTTACTATCCTTGTGAATATAAACTTAGCAATTACTCTACACAAATATCAGTAATTAAGCTAATTGCTTCAAAACACACATACACACATACCACACAAATTATGAATATAATTATTTGTATCAATTTGTGATCTAGTCCTTTGCTCCCCTCTCTCTCTCTCTCTCTCTTTCATTTTCTCTTTGTCACATTCATTTATTTCTGCTAATTAATTCTATGTGGAAATTGTTTTAAAAATTTTATTAACATAATTTTTAGTTTGTGATTATTTTCTTATCTTTATGTGTATTTCAATTCACAGTTTGTATTTATACTGCATCACTTAGAACCAATTCTTTTCTTATCATTTGAATTTAAAATAAAATTTATTTATTTTTGCATTATTTTTTAATGCATATTTTGTCTCAATTTCCATATATAACTTTATGTTTAATTTCTTTTCTGCATGTGATAAACCTTTTGTATTGTATAATTATGTCACTAAACAATTTACTTTTAATATATTATGTACTTCTTATTGCTTAATACTTACACAACTGCACATGTGCACATACACACACGTATGCATGCACATACACACACACAAGCACATACACACTCACATGTACATGGTCACATGTATACACTGACATGTACACACATACACACACACATGCACAAACAATTCACATATATACACAGAAACAAAGACATATAGCTGTGTGGCTAAGAAGTTTGTTTTGTGGCCCTGAGTAATTCTCAAATTGAGCGATACTTTGGGAGTGAAATGAAGTTGATATAATCTGCACAAAAGTTCACCTTGTTTGTGTGCGTGTTTGCATGCGTGTTTGCGTGCATGTTCGCATGCGTGTTTGCATGTGTGCATGTGCGTGCATGTGTGTGTGTTTGTGTGTATGTGTATGTGCGCATGCATGTATGTGCAAGTGTGCATGTGTTTGTGATTGTTTGTCTGTACATGCATACATATGTGTGTGTGTGTGTGTGTGTGTGTGTGTGTGTGTGTGTGTGTGTGTGTGTGAGCGCGTATGCATGAGTGTGAACATCTTTGCATTGACACTACTTGGACAATGGTGATATTTGTTTATGCTCTGCATAAACAAAATACCTGCAGCTCAATGGTTCAACATAAAATAAATGTGAGCTGCTTTCTAGAAGTTTTGAGACTTTTTTAGGAGAGGCAATGATAATTGCAATTTTATTATATTATTGTAATTTTAACATATCATTATTATACATTTAATAAGCTGACCTGCTAAATTC
This sequence comes from Octopus bimaculoides, assembly GCF_001194135.2. Classification (NCBI taxonomy): domain Eukaryota; kingdom Metazoa; phylum Mollusca; class Cephalopoda; order Octopoda; family Octopodidae; genus Octopus; species Octopus bimaculoides. The sequence goes on from NC_068983.1 coordinate 112,402,236, forward strand.
TGTTATTGCAGATTGAAAAAGATGGCTGTAACAGCTCTTTTAACACACCCCTACTTGACACAAATGTAAAAATGAATATATGAATATACATAAATACACATACATGCACACACACAAACAGAGAGAGAGAGAGAGAGAGAGAGAGAGAGAGAGAGAGCTACACCTATATAAACATACACATATAAATACATACATTAATTAGATTAATTTTGACATCAGCACAGAGTATTTTGAGATTAAACTTATAAAGAGAGTAGCAACCATGTACATTTAGTAAATACATGGTAATCTTCACTGTGAATAAATGATGGTTTAACCCCAGGATCTAATGGTTCATATAATAACGAATGTTTTATTAGTTGACAGTTCTTATTACAGATACTGTATTAAGTCGAGACTAGGGACCGTTAAGTTCTTCCTTCAAGAAAAGGAAAATCTGTCCAGTCTACTAATAGCTTAAACACAGCATGATGACAGATTATTCACTTGTTCCCAATATTTATGGAATACACTACATACTTTGCTGTCATCATAGTAGGAGGAGGAGGAGGAGGAGGAAGAGGGAGCAGCAGCAGCAGCAGCAACAGCAATAACAGCAGGAGTAGCGACCTGAAAAAATAATTGCTGCAGCAAAAGGTAGTAAACATAACATCAGAGAGAAATCAGTTAAAATGCCATTAAAGCACTCAAAGAGTTCACCATTTAGAGATTCTTATAGAGTTTGCCATTTAGAGATGGTAACATTTCAGACAATAATAATTTAGAAAGAAAGTAAAAGTCAAAGAATAATTTCAATATGTCAGATGTTTACTTGAGCAGCAAGTATTTTCCTGTATGAAGTTATCATTGTAGTTTCTACTCTACACATCCATTAACAGTCTACTTGTAGATATTTTTTGTGCAGAAGGTCATTGCTGACTATTTTCATGCTGGTTGTAGACCTACCTATCCTTGCTGACCAATGACAGGAAGGCCACATCCACTTGATGAAGATGATTGACCTGCAAGAGTTCAGTGCTGGTTTCACGTAAAATGCACTCATGTTGGTGCCACATGCAGTGCTTGTATGGTTCCATGTTAAAAGTACTCAGTACACTCTGTAAAGTGGTTGGCATTATGAAGGGCATCCAGCCATAGAAACCATGCCAAATCAGTCTAATGCTTGCCAAGTCTGAATAAACCATCCAACTCATGCCAACATGAAAAACAGATGTTAAACGACGATGATCATCTTCATCATCATCATCATGATCATGATTGTGTGCGGTTGTGGTCAAGTTCTTAGACCTAGTCACCAGCAAAACTTGAACACTGAAAGTAGTGTCAAAACAATACTACAAACAAGACATCTTGTCTGACACTCTATCAATGCCATCAATCCATCACTCTGGACTGTTACTGTATTTTATTGACTTTCTCCAACAAAGGATGAAGGTAGGAATTTAGAATGAATACCATGAAGTATTCTTTTCAAAGCTTCAACAACTCTGCTGAAATTATCACCTTTGAAACTCTAATAATGAATTCTGATAAACTTTTACTATTCTTTTATTCTTTTGCTGGTTTCAGTCAATGGATTACAGCCATGATGTAGTTCTGATTTCAAGAGTTTACTAAATCTTGTCCAGTCAATCCTAGGATTTATTTCAATCTTGTAATTATTTTATCATTTTCTATTTGTTCTCTAAGGAGGTTTCTGACCTGGTAATTTTGATGTTCAACTTCCATGGTTGAACATTCTTACTCATTACATTTTCTTCAGGAGCTTCAATCACTATATCTCCTTTAATGAGAGTAGCAATTGGGCTAACTTTTAGATTAGGTTTCAATTAGATTTAAGATTTGAAATTACACTTATCCATACAATGAACCCAACAAGAGCCTCCATTACATTTATAAATTGCTGTACACACAAGAACGCCAAGCATTCTAAAATAACTGAATCAGAAAACACATAAATTACAATGAGATATGCTACTTCACTTCTGACATTCAAATTGACATTGTAACAATAGCCACACTATTCTCAGGAAATTGCTACGCTTAGAGTTGTTTAGTAACACCCTACACATGAACATCCTTATATCTGTGTGCCTAAACCACTTGTTCATCAACCTATCTGCCAGTATAGATACTCCAAATTCGTTTATATCAACAATATTGTGGGGAATATTGGATAAAAGTGCTTCTATTATAAACAATACGGTGCATGATGAGGGATTATTTTGTGCATCAACTGGCTTGAACATGGCAGGTCAAGGATATATGATGCCAAGAGCAATGTTCTTAGATACATGTCACTATACCTTCCTACAAAATGCATGACTATGAACAGAGTACACCTACAAACTTGCAGTCTTTATTGACCAGCATAAAGTATTTAGATAATTTATCATTGTTTTCATGAAAACAAACACATATGTGTCCATATGCAATGGTCTTTCAGAGTCCAAGTGATGTGTATGTGTTGGTATATGGTGGTAACTTGAGATGTTTGGTTGCTATATGGCATGATGTTAGAGGTAGGTTATTTGTTTATGAGTGTATATCCGTATGTACATTTGGGTGCATGTGCATATATGTGTATGCTTGTGCGTGTAGATAACTTTATGTGTGGATTGACTGACAGAAGCCCTATATATAAGCCAGCAAACATAGTTATCAAATGAAGATTCTTCATAACTTCCTCTAACTTTCTAGACATAAAATCATAGTTAGTATACAGCAGTATTGCAAATACCCCAGTCACTTGACATCCCACCACAAAGCTGACACATGAAATTGTATGAAAATATCAAACATTGATAAGCTCACATATTAAGAATGTATTAGCTAGAAACTCTGTGCCTTTATTTTTATCCTAGTTAGATCAAAGGATATTAAAAGGTTTGCTTTGTACTCAAAGTAAATGTAGCATTCATATACTTGGAATTAATGTAAACATCAGACATAAGATTTTTTTCAACATAAAAACAAGACATACCCCTTTATGTTATCTGTTTACCTATATAATAGTACTGATGTATATTAAAAGTGTGCAACCAATATACTTTTCAACTATTTCTATTTATTTCAGTTTTTGCTCTATTTATGGATACATAGTACCATTAAAAAATTACATTTGTCAAAGACTGCTGAAGTTTACACAATTCGAGCATTCAGCATACTAAGTCTCTGTATCAATATTACAGTTATCTTTGAAATAATAGTACAATAAGTGGAATACTTTAAGAGTAACTGAAGTGTATCTAAAATATTATTGAATTTGTTGATCTCCAAACTGAATTAATACCAATCAATATGCCAGTGCTGTTATGGACAAAGCTTGAAGTAATATATTTGCAATATTATAGAGTGAAAATTATAGATTATCATAAATGTTGCAAAAATAGGGGAGAAATTTTGTAAAAGCTATAGAAATCTATTGTAGAATTTAATAAATTGTGCACTTTTCAGATGAAATAGCTCATTGTGATAGATGAGAATAAGCAATAAAAAAGTCAAGAGTTTGATATGCTAATTGATAATTAAATTACAAAAACTACCTTACCTGATCAATCAAATGAAATAAACTCTTATTTTATGACTACTAAGTGAAGGATATATTGTTATACTATACTTTATTTACTTTTCTTGGAAATTGCCATTGCAAGATAGTATTATATAGTTTGGTGAATTAAAATGACCTCATTGAAGAAATATTGCAAATATTGGTGAACTTGTACAAAAGAAAGTGAGCTAGTGATTTTTAACATGATGAACCTAGATGATATTATTACTTGTCTTATTGAACAAATTACATTAGTTCCCCCCAAGAAGCTTAAGAGCATTTCATTGTTGTATTTGCTCAGTGTCCTGAATTGTTAAATTCAGCTTAATATCAATGATATAGATCTAACTTGTTTGCATGATAATAGATATTTCACTGAATTATTGAAAGACAATTTAAATGGAATCTTACCTAAAAGCATTATCTTTGCAGTATAGAAGAGACATACTGATGTTTATCATAATTTTCACTGCATGATAAGATATAAACATTGAAAGATATATGAGTTTAGGATGCTTCAAGATACAACTATCCATCAGATGAAACAAGGTAATCCAGAATAAATAAGAATATAATTCATATGAATAAAAAAGTTTTTAAAACATCTTATAGTCAGACAATGCCTATGTATTGGGAATTGTAAAGCAAAACTGCAAAGAACATGCCAAAATTCAATTCATTTAAAAGAGTGGGCAATCTGTTTATTTTATCGTTTATGTTAATAGTTGTTGACAGCTGAGCTTGTAAGTTCAATGCAGGTTGATTATTGCATATAATAGCATGTTACTACAACTCTGATTGACTCTTTCCATTTATTTTGAAAATGAATATTTGTTAGCTTCATGGGACACCCATGGGAGGGTGTGCCATTATTATTAATTCCCTATATCTCCCCTTTTAAGTTTTTCTTAGGAAGTGTCATTTTATTTAGCAATAGTCTTTTTATTCCCCCCCCACCTCCCTTTTTTGAGCATTTTTTCGTACAATTTAACATTTTTTGCACTTGGCATCTATTTTCAGGAGCTGTGTATGTTTTCTTTTCCTCTCACTTGTATGCCTATGTTCAATCATCTGCAGTGGCATTGGTACTTGAAACATATTATACAACCATTCCATCGGTTCCTCCAACTTCTTGGATTCACTCTCCATAAATCTGCTTTTCAGTTGGTTCATGTGTCTCATATATATATATATGCCTTTTCTACTTTTTACCCAATACATAATTTTATCTATGCATTTGGTAATATTGCCATCTTCCCAACTCTGCTTTCCATTCTTGTATGCCCTCATATACACCTTTCCACCAACTTTAAAGTATCTTGTTATGTCTTCCCTGGTAATTTTTCTTTTCTTGCCAAGTAGCAATTTATTAAAGACTGATTTTACTTTCCTTGCAAGCATCAGCTTTGCTGGTGATCTACCTGCTGGTTCATTTGGATTTAGTATTACACAGTGCACTCTTAAAAATTGTTGTACAGCTACCTCATCTGTGACTTCCTTATTCAATATTCTAAGGGTTCTTTTGAAGGTATCAACAAAACATTCTGCCTGTCCATTAGATCTGGAATGGTATAACACCATAGTTATATGTTCTACTGCAAGCATTTCACAAATTTTTAAAAATTTGCTAGACACAAATTGCATTCCATTGTCAGGCACTGTCTTGTCTGGGATGCCAAATTTTGCAAACAATTTGTGTAAAAAATTTATCACAGTCGAAGAGGTTGATTTTTGACACTCGCAATTTTCAGGCCATTTCAAAAAACTATCAACTACCACTAAGTTGTGAGAACTATTTAAAGGACCAGTGAAATCAATGTGTAGTCTCAACCATGGAACATCTACTTTTGAACAATGTTTACTTTTTATTGTAGGCAATTTTTTATACCGTTTTGGTTTACATACAAGTATTCCACTCTGTTTCACTGCAATTTTTCAGTCCATCAGCTGCATTCGAGCCTTTGACTGAATCGACAATATTTTCACTGAAAAACAAACATGGGTGTATTCTATACTTTGAATACTTCCAACCACTCTGTGCTGAATAAATTAAGTAAACTTTTTAACACATATATCTTTGCCTTGTTCGTTTGACCTCGAAATGATACATTACGTACGAATTCACCAAAAAAAAAAAAAAAAACTAATCTTTTTCCCATTACACCATGTGCTACCTTTATAGATTTAATTAACTTTGGCTGACCGACATATTTCCCTGAATTTTTCGTTTATAATGATGATGTTATTACCAATGTCCAACTGCATTTTAAGACTTGTATTTCTGATTTTCACAAACACAAATTTCCTCATCGTTGTAATATCAATTTCTTTCAATGATATACTATTCATTTTTTTTCCTTTGTTCTGACATTTTATGATCTTCATTCTACAGTGCGTCTTTATATGTCCTATATTTACACAGTGAAAGTACTTCGCTTTTTTAACTGGACAATTTTTCCTCGGGTGCATACCTCCACATGCAAAACATGGGTTTATTTCCTGATTTTTGTCATGTTTTTTGAAAACACTTTATCTCTATTCTGACTATTTTGCACTTGCTTTACTTGGAAACAATCTTTACATTCAACTTCCTGTGTGTTAATTTGACTATCCTTTCATATTCTTCTGACACTTGTTTTGTTCCAGCTTTGCAAGAATTCTAGTTCTAACTTTTGTGTCCTTTTCAGCAGTAAGTCTCTGTGTAAAAATCAGGCATTTGAACATATCTAGCATTAATTCATCCAGCTTAAGCTTCTCGCATTCCCTATTTATTCTACCAGCATATGTGATGTAGACCTCATTGTTTTTCTCTATATGTTCAGATATTTCCAACATGTGTTGAACAATGAGCCTTTTTCACAGAAAATTTTACACAATATATCTATTGTGTCATTAAAGTTTATGTCTAAAGGTTTTCTTGGGAGTACATGATTACTGTATCTTTCATGTTCTGTTGCCACCAGTTTTCTCAAGATTAAGTGCGTTTTCATCTCATCATCTCTATGTTTGCATTCTTTCTCAAAGATTTGCTAATATCTTCTGTAGTATGCTTGGAAGGTAACTCCTTTGTCAGGATCGTATTTGAACTCTGTTATGGAGTTCACAACATAGTCGGCAAGAACACTTTTCTGAATTTCCTGATGACTTCATTAACTGCAGCATTTGTGGCTGTAGTAGTAATTGTTGTTGTTGTTAGTGGTGATATTGTTGTTGCCTTAGCTGTTGTTCTTGCAGTTTTAGCTGCTGCTGTTGTTGATCTTTCAGTTGCTGTTGTTGTTGTTTTTGCAACTCAAGTAAACTGGCCAACAAATTTTCCATAATTTCACAATTTTCTTTTCATAAAATTCTCACAACAAAAACTTTTTTGAGTTTATTAACACTTTGTGAGTTGTTAAAATCCACGTTGCCACTTAAAATGTTGGATTGATATAACACCCACTTCAGTATACAGTATACTAAGTAAAACCAGTAATGATACGACTGTCTCTGATCACCTACTATGTACTCTGGTACTTCATGTACTTCTCCTTATTTATAGTGACTGGGTTATTCCATTTGTCACGTGGGAGAGTGTACCATTATTACTAATTCCCTACAACAACATTGAAGTTTTTTGCATATGTATCTCAATTTTCATTAACATCCCATAGTTTTGTGCATATGTGAATATAACTATGAGAGAGAGAGAGAGTGAAAGAGTAAGAGTATGTGTGTGTATGTGAGTGACTGAGTGTGAGTGTGTGTGTGTGTGTGTGTGTGTGTGTGTGAGGGAGAAAGAGAGAGAGAGAGTACTTGTTCCACGTAGGAAATATATTTACAAGATTTTGAAGTCAAATAACCAATAAAATCAACTCTGTCTGAAAACATTTAGCCAAGAAGAAAACATTTACCTCCAAACTTCCTCTTGTACAATATTCTGTAATAAATGAAGGTCTTGCTGGATCATTTAAGAACCCAATAAATGGGTTTAAATTTTCATGTCGAAGTTCTCGGAGCTTCAAAAGAAGAGAAAGATTAAAAGGAATTCAATCAATTTTTCATTTAACAATGATAAATAATATAATGTAAACAATAGGTTGTTAGCAAAATGAGTTTTTACCCAGTTGTTTTTATTTCCAATGAGCAATACTCGTGGAAACAAAAAGCCCTGGATTCCTGAAGTTTAACAGTATTCATAGCGAAAATGCACGTTACTTTTTTTTAATATGTTCAAAGATTTGCAGCCAAATATATTTGTTGCATCAGTTTTATATTCCAATAAACCCAGATATATTGTTCTCAAGCAGCAGCGTTTCAGACATATATGCACTTTGTCACAATTTAAAGAAATGAATCCATAATTTACAGGCCCATAGGGATTGAATTGAATGCTCAGAATAGCTGTTTTGCTTTTACCATAGAATGCTTTTCTCAATATAAAATTCTCTGCAGCAAATAGTGAGGGGGGGGGGCAGGATTGAAATTTGTTATCCAGGTGTTCAACATAGAAAAATTAATTTCAGTTGTTTGATTAACTCAGAAGCACAGGAATTGGAATTAATAAATACTATTGACAAGTTCAGAACATTACAAATTTTGCCTCCAAGCGAGTTTGAACTATTTTACCTCCAGCATTTATAAAATAGAACTTTCTTACAATGAGGAGGAGTAACTCAAATGTTGCATAGCAAACTAACTAGATGTATGTAATTTAGTAAACCATAAAATCTTTTGGTTTGTCTTTTGGCAATAAAACTACAAGATTCTCATTCTATTTATAAAAATATATTTTTTGCACATGGAGCTCATTTCTGCAGTATTTTTAACAATTTAGATATGAAAATTAAACAAAATAAGAAACATATTGCAGCAAAAGTTTTGTCAAAAACTTTGCAATATCAGTCTTTTATGTAAATAGTTTACAATATCATTCAGTAAACATTTGATAAAATCATATTTTATGAATTCAAAATAATCACTAAACTGGCGTTATTGTGATAAAAATATCTTAATTTAAGTGACAACCATAGGCTTCCAATCCAAGATAGTAATTCATAACTCTTCAGAATGATTTGTCTTGTCTTTTTTTAGAACATTTTTCTCAGTCATTTCTATGATACTGGAAGTTAGATAGCTCTCTGTAATCTATTACAATGGAAGTTTTGCTACTTTATATTGTATTTATTTTCACATTTCCTTTCTGATGAATATATATAATTCTTTAAAGATAATTTAATGCAAAATTGTGGAATCACAAAATTATATATCAGTGTTTGATTTAACTGAAGTATCCTACTCTTAATTCCCATAATGACAGCAGTTTTTTTGGCCAGCAGCATTTAAATACTTTCGAGAAAATATAATTCAATACTCTTTGTCACTTTTTCTTTTGATATTAATCTACTCAATTAAGAGACTTTGAAATGAATGTTATACCTAAGAACTTGAACTCCTTATTTGACTGGTAAAAGAACTTTAATTTTTTGTTACAATTAGAGATATCTATAATGTCTCCTTGTTGCTGTTGCTCATTACATAGGCTCAGTGAAAAGTTCATAGGCTGACTATGAAGGAGTGATGCTAGAGCTGTGAAGTCTTGCATGTATTAATTTTAGCTCTTATTGATAATTACATTGTTTCTTTCCAGGTGAACCGACATCTGACTGTTCTAACAAAGACTTCAAAAATAACTAGTAGGAACTTCTCTTGAAAATGGACAAAATTTGGCATCATGGTGTTATCAAGTACTAGCAGAAAAGGGAGTTAGCCCCAAAGGACATATATGCTGACATGTTTGCTACATTAGGGGATGACATTCTAAATTAATCAACAGGGCAAAAGTGGACAGCCAAATTTAGTAGATAAGGGATAGTCTTGACAATGAACCAAAGTTTGGACGTCCTACAACTGCCACTACCAAGGAACGCATTGATTGTGTTCAACACATGGCGATTCATGACAGGCTATTGATTATGAATCAAGTGTCCAACGTTATTAGCATATTATAGAGTTGAGAATGTTCTGCACAATGAACTTGGCATGATGAAGGTTTCTGCTCAGTGGGTGCTACACCTGATCAAAAATTCTCCAAGTTGATCACATCATGAGAAAATCGGACACCACTTGAGAAAGATCCAGCTGGTTTCCTTGAACATTTCCTACCCCAAGATATGTGTTGGCTTCATCAGTTTGGGTTAAAGACAATGGAAATATCCATCCTCACCTGCAGTGAATGTGATGGCTTAACTTTTGAGGGATGCAAATGGCATTGTGTTCGTTGACTATCTTTGAAAGGGCCACATCATCAACTGAGAGTACTATGCCAACTTGCTGAGGCAGTTACAAAATGTTGCAAAGAACAAATGCCCAGGAAAACTGAGAAAAAGGGTCTTGTTTCATCAGAAGAATGCTCCAACACACAAAATCTTACTTTCAATGGCTGCTGTGCATGACTGTGTCTTTGAACTGGTTGATCACCCTTCCTATTTTCTTGATTTGGCTTCATCTATCATCTGTTCTCCAACATGGGAAAACACTTGGCAAGGAACCTGTATCACAATGATGATGATGTCATATCTGCTGTTGATAACATTTTTTAATCAACGGAATGAAAGCTTCTTCACCATTGAGATCCAAGCATCACAACTTTGATGGAAGAAGTGTGTGGATCACAAGGGGGCAGCTATGTTGAAAAATAAACCTCAATTGGTCACGTTCCATTTGAGTATCTTGGCCAGCCTACGCACTTGTCATCCAACCTTCATACTTAGGCTCTGACATTCAGATAGTATAATAATATCAATGATTACAAAAAGATAATAGTATAAAAAAATAATGAATAAGTAATATTATAGTGGGCAATTGATTCAAAGACAAAAGATTGGAGTAGATGGATTTCTAATAACATATACAAGCCTGAAGGAAAAAGTGAAAACATAGATGAAAAGCTTGACTTTTGCTTTGATATAATTTGCACTTTGCTAATGTAAAGTAGATGATAAGGTTTGAAAAATAAAGCTACACAATATGCATATTTGTTTGTATGTATGTATGCATTTATGTATATATGTATGTATGTATGTATGTAGTATGCATGCACACATGCATACATGTGTATATATATGCATGCTTGTAAAATTATTTACATAACATACATACATTATGTATTAATGATAAACATAGGCGCGGGAGTGGCTGGGTGGTAAGTAGCTTGCTTACCAACCGCATGGTTCTGGGTTCAGTCCCACTGCATGGCACCTTGGGCAACTGTCTTCTACTATAGCCTCGGGCCGACCAAAGCCTTGTGAGTGGATTTGGTAGACGGAAACTGGAAGAAGCCCGTTGTGTATATATATATATATATATATATATATATATATATATATGTATATGTATGTGTGTGTATATGTTTGTGTGTTTGTCCCCCCAACATCGCTTGACAACCAATGCCGGTGTGCTTATGTCCCCCATAACTTAGTGGTTCAGTAAAAGAGACCGATAGAATAAGTACTAGGCTTCCAAAGAATAAGTCCTTGACTAAAGGTGGTGCTCCAGCATGGCCGCTGTCAAATGACTGAAACAAGTAAAAAAGAGTAAAAGAGTATATACTTTCTATTATTGATATACATACATAATGCATTAAGAAGGAAGAAACTGAAATGGTTCAGCTTTCTAATAAGAAGACCTTCCAATGATAGTAACAGATATTCTGCCAAAACTTCACAAACACCTGGGTGGGTCGCTGGTCCATTGCCAAATTATTCAGTTTTGTCAACTGAATGGACTGGAGCAACAACAAATGAAGTGCTTTGCATTAGAACATAACATGTTGCCTGCTCCAGGAAACGAAACCACAATCTTACAATCATGAGTCCAACACCCTTCATCCTAGATTAAGAATATATGAGAATATATATATATGTGTGTGTGTATATATATATATATATATATATATATATATACTCTTTTACTATTTTACTTGTTTCAGTCATTTGACTGCAGCCATGCTGGGGCACCACTTTTATTTGAGCAAATCGTCCCCAGGACTTATTCTTTGTAAGCCTAGTACTTATTCTATCGGTCTCTTTTTGCCGAACTGCTAAGTTACGGGCACATAAACACACCAGCATCAGTTGTCAAGTGAAGTTGAGGGGACAAACACAGACACACAAACATATACACACACATACATATGTATCTATACATATATACGACAGGATTCTTTCAGTTTCCATCTATCAAATCCACTCACAAGGCTTTGGTC